>NW_022881625.1:472758-496045 GCF_003369915.1 Drosophila miranda
TTGGCGGCTGCGATCAAATCGATCGGTGATCACCCTCACAAACCGAACCGTGTACCCCTCGTTCAGCATACTGCTGCGAATCCAATCCGGCGGCATGGAGTGGGAGAGTCCTCGGATGAGGATCCTCAAGCCACGTTCCTGGCTGGGCTGATGCCCGAATTCGCCGTGCCGGATGTCATCGTCGGTGGTAGTGGCAGGGGTGTTTGTGATGGTGATGGCGGTGGTGGTGTTGGTGTTGGTAGTGGCAGGTGTATTTGTATTGGCGTCATTATTATTTCTATTGTTAATTGTGGTATTGTCTGTGTGAATGGCTGGTGATTGTCTATGTATTGGCTGTTGTCGATGTTGGTGATGGCTGTGGGTCTGGCTATTGGCAATTATAGTAGTGGCAGGGGCAGGGGCAGGGGCAGGGGCATGTGTTGGCTGTGCAGATTGCGGCATAGTGGCAGGATCGGCAACTGTGTTGGTGTTGGCTGCATCTGCCGTCCGTTTCTGCTGCTTCTGCTGTTGCTCCCGCAGCTCGTGCTGCCTCAACTGCTCCTGAACAATAGCCTCCAGCTCCTCCAGAGTTTGCCTTTTCTGGTGATGGCGGCCCCGTCGTCTGGCCTGCTTCCTCTCACCCTCATCCTCATCTTCACTCCCACTGTCGATGAGGGCGCGGCGTCGTTTTGGTGTTGGTGGGATTTGTGGTATTGGTGCCGGCTCAGCATTGGCCCGGATCGACCCGCTGCTCGAACCAGCTCGAACAGGTTCGACTCGCAACAGGTTCGCTCCTTCTCGGCGGCTTGCCGGCTCTCCTCCGTCCTCTCCCTCTCCCGTTACTCTCGAACTATTTTGTATGTCCGAGAGCGTGAGAGGCGGGAAAAGTGGTGTCTTGTTGGGCCTTTCTTTTGTGTTTGGCGCCTTTCTTTGGGTATTATTGGCAAGGGGGGGGGGGGGGGGGGGGAAGGGCAATGCAAGTGGCGGGAATGGCTGTGTCTGTGTGTGTATTGGCGGCGTCTGCGTACTCACGATCGGTGCAGTCTGTGTTGGCGTTGTTATTGCTGCTGCTGATGCAGCCACCGTCGCTGTGGCGTCGGCGCTCTGCATTGGCTGGGGCGTTGGTGTTGGCGCCTGCGCCGAGGGCTCTGCTGTTGCTGCTGCTATTGGCGGTGTTGGTGTTGGTGTTGTTGGCTGCTGCTGCTGCTGCTAGGGCGCCTCTGCGGGCCGCTCTGCCGCCGTCGCTGTGGCGTCTGGTTGACCCTCGTCTGGCCATTCCTCTCGTCATAGTTGTTGTTAGTTTGTGTATTGGCGATTTGCTGTCTGTTTGTTGTTTTCCCTTACTGAAAAGTCTCTTGTGTGTGTGTGTTTGTGTTTAATGTATTTATTGGCACTTTCTGTCTCTTTACACAGTTTGGTCTCTCGTTAGGTTTGTGTTTTTATAACTTAATGTTATTTATTGGCGTTTAAAATTAATCACATTTATTGGGGAGCAGAAAGTTTGTCGAGTGGAGGGAGCGGGGGCACGGCACGGCACGGCACGGCACACGACAGACACCACAAAAAGAAAACAAAGCACAACAGCAAGACAACGGAAAAACGGCGAACACGAAAAAAACGACACGAAACGGTTCTGGCACGTCCGACGATCGCGACCTCTCGAGCGGGTGGACGAGATGAGAGTGGCGGACGAGGTTCATGGTGGTACTCTCACATGTCCGCCAACTCCCATACTCTCCCCTCAACTCGACTGGCCCGATCGCCGATCGTCATTTACCGGTGCTCTCACCCCGGTTCCACTTTCACTCACCCCAATATTGAGTGAGATGAAAGTGGTCCGAGGGCAGCAGCACCGATAAGTAGGCAATGGAGAATTGGAATAGCCGTTTGTTTTAGTGGCTGTGTGTGTTGTCGTTGTCGTTGGTTAGCGGCCAGTGTATTATGTTTGTTGCTGTGTGTAGTGGCTGCTCTGTTGTTGGGGGATGGGATAGGATGGGGGGGGGGGGGGATAAATGCCTGCTCCCGTATAACCGCCCGGATACTGTAAACTTCCGGATCTTTCGATCCGGGCGCGTGACGCTCCGAAGAGTCGACCGCATAGCATCATATGGGCGGTTGAAATGGCTTTATTGGGGCGTTTGGCAGAGTGGCGGAGGTTGGCAGTGTTAATTTTGCTCCTGCTCAACCGCATTTGGCATTTAGTGGCATTTGAAGTGGGTAGGGGGTGGGAGGAATTGGCTGGGCATAAATTGCCGAATTTGCGACCGATACACACTGGGCATTGATAAATGCATTTTAAATTTGAAATGGCTTTTTGGTGTGTTATCGGTCATAGTCTGGTATTTGCGTGGTATTTTTGGTAATACCACGTGTCAAGGGGAATTATGGGAATGGCAGATAGGTTGGAAGAAAAGTAAGAAGGTAAAACTAATTAGAAAACTACGAAAAATATACAATTATCTACAGAAAACTACATTAATTTACAAAAACTTATTCCTAATATCACAGGCAAGTACTAAAACTATGGACAAACTATCTACGGACATGCAAAAACTACAGAAACAACAGGATTGACATCTACAACAAATACATTGATGCAGACGAGGTAAAATAAACGATAATTGACATAACATTTACAACATATAAACATATTAATTATATTTATTTTATTTCTAACAGGAGGACAACTACAACGAAGCACCGGCCGGCATAACAAACGCAATGCGAACATTACGCGTATACCGGCGGCTCTGTTGTCCCCCGTGTTTGTTTATTGGCTGGCTGGTTGTGAGTATTGGCGTGCATCGTGGGCTGAGATGGCGAGCGGCTCTGGTCCGGCCGCCCACGTTGCATCTGTCTGTTGGTTTGGTGCAGCAGACCGAGTGGCACTGGTCCGGCCACCCGAAGATGCATTGTCCAGTGTGTTGGCATTGGCATCGAAAAGTGATGCCAACGAATCGTATATTGGCCGCATCCAAGTGGCTGGTCGGCCACCAGGAATCGTTGTCGATTTACTTGTTGATTGGCCGATCCGAGTGGCTGCTGGTCCGGCCACAGGATGCGTTGTGCAGAGTTGGCCTGGCCATCCTCTTGAGGAGGTGTTTGCTTTGGCGTGTGATTTTAATTTGTGTTTATTTGCAGGTACTTGTCGGCGTTTGGATGCTGTTGCTGGCGACCCTTGTCTGGTTTGTGTTGCGTGAGAGGCGTTTGCAGGTGAGTATATGTGTTATTGCAGCCTCTTCTGATCTCTTCTTCTTTTGCAGGATGCTGGCGTCCGCGGCTCACACCAGCCATCCGCCCTCACATAATTGCATGAAGAGGGTCGACAGTGGAGCGCAACAGGCGCCAGCACTGCGTCGTCGTTGGAATGGCACTGTTGTTTGGAGTGGCGTGACGTCACGGCCATGGTCAGGCGGCAGCGTATCAGAAGGGGCCTCCTTTCTTCCCTTTGGCAGGAATTGTCAGTGTTGATGGCGAGGCAGCTGCTGTGGGGCAGCTCTGTCTGGTGATTGGCAGGTAAGTGTGGATTTCATGTGTTTTGGCCGCTTTTTCGTGTTGTCGTGGTGCATGTGGTGGTGGTGCAGATGGTGGGCAGTGGCAGTAGCTTTGGTGCTGCTGCTTGAGGCTACAGCGGTGCTGGTGACCGTTCTGGCTGGCCGGACGCGGACGCGGACGCCAGGCGATGGCTATTCAGGAGCAGGGTGGCCGTGCTGCCGAGCTGGGACTGCTGCCTGGGCTGGGATTGTTGCTGTTGCTGCTGGAACTATTGCTGTTGGCGCCGCTGTTCTGTGGCTGGTTCTTATAGACGGCCATCAGCGGGTCGGAGGCGCGGCGAATGCTGTTCATTCGTGCTGCTGTCGCGGCTGCTGCCGAGTAGCTGATGTTGCTGCTGTTTCCCCCTGCACTGCGTCGCATATTGTTGCCGTTGCTGCTCCCGCTACTGCCGCCGCACCCGTTGACGGGACTGTGGCCGTTGTGGCTGCTGGTGCTGCTGTGTCCGGGGCAGACTAGCGTCTCCTCCAGCTGAAACTTCTTGACCAGAGCCTTCACCGAGGTGGCCGATCCATGGACTCTCCCGTGGGTGCCTTGCGGATCACTTTCGGTGTGGTGGGCGCATCGGGAAAGAGTGTCAGGGTGGCCACCACTGTGGCGAACTCGTCGAGGCCGTTGCTGCCAGCTGGATGGTGGCCTGCACCGGGGCTTCTTCACAAATGTCGCCGTGTATGTGTTCTCCTTGTCCGAGTCGGAGGCTCGACGTGTGGGTGTCACGATCTGAGTGGGCTTGGCGGACAGGCAGACCGTGTTGCTCTGTCCGTGTCAATTGCTGGTCAGCGTGTGTATGGCTGTCGTTGTCTCTGTGCTGGTGCTGGTGCTGGTGCTGCTTATGGGGCTTCCCAGGAGCTTCCCGGTGGCAATGAGTATTTTTGAGATGCTGCTACTGCTCCCATTGCTGTGGGCCCGATGGTGGCCATTGTGCGTGGGTTTGTTGCTGCCACTGCTTGGCTTCTGTTGCTTTTGTTGATCCTGTGACTGCTGTTGCTGTTGCTGTTCCTGCTCCTCTGCCTTCTCCTCGGCCACTGGCTCCTCCACTTCCTCATCCTCAAGGTCGTCTTCTTCCTCCTCCTCTTCCTCTTCCTCTTCAGCATCGCTCTGAGCCTGCAGATACATTTGTCTATCCATCGAGCTCTCATCCTTCAGCCAGACATGTTCCAGGCATCCAGCGGCACTCATGCGATCGTTTGGCTTAATTCGCAATGATCGGCGTATGAAATCGATGGCCACTGGCGAGACGCCACAGAATAGGTTGTCCGGAAAGGTGAGCGCACACTGCGAGATATTGAGGAAGGTCTCCTGCTTGGTGTTCCCGCCAAAGGGCGAGAAGCCGGAGAGCAAGACATAGGTGAGAACGCCCACGGACCAGATGTCCGTCAGCAGGGAGAGTGGCTCGTACTGGAGCACCTCGGGGGCCACGTAGTCGGGTGGCCGGCCATCTCGCGGACATTGATGCCCTCGCACACAACGCGCGAGATCCCAAAGTCACAGAGCTTGAATCCATCTTCTATACGCTCGCCGGCGAGCAAAATGTTCTGTGGCTTGAGGTCCAGGTGGGCAATGGATCGGTCGTGGAGAAACTTGAGAGCCTTCAGCACCTCTCGCATGCAGTGGCGGGCCTGGGCCTCTGTCAGGCACTCCTCGTTGTCCAGTATGGTCTGCAGCTCGCCACCAGTGGCCAGTTCCAGCAGCAGGGCTGTGTCCGAACGGGTCTCGTGCACCGCATTCAGATTGACAATGTTCTCCTCGCCCTCGCAGAGTATTAGGACGGCGATCTCGTGTTTGATCTCAATGTCGCTGCTCTGTGCGCGTCGGCGTCGCTTCAAGAACTTTGCCGCGAAATGGGAGCCCGTGTTCTTGTGAATGGCACGGCGAACGGCGGCGAATTTGCCCCTGGCAAACGGCGTCTGTTCCACCTCGTAGATCTCGTTGATGTCATGCGACACGAGCAATCCGTTAAAGCGTTCGGCATCTACATCCAAAAGGCCATCGCCTATGGGAAAGATTCCCTTTTCGGTGAACATGATCTATCGATCTGTGCCGTGTCGCCATTGACGTTTTTTTTCTGTGTTGCCCTGTTTTCTTTTGTGGTGTCTGTCGTGTGCCGTGCCGTGCCGTGCCGCCCTTCTCCACCACACCCATTACTTACCTTGACAAACTTTTGCTCCCGTCCACATCACAAACCAAAAAGAGAATAAAAGTGCCAATAAATACATTAAACACAAACACACACACACAAGAGACTTTTCAATTAAAAAACAACAAACAGGCAGCAGATCGCCAACACACAAACCAACAGCCAGCCATGACCAGAGGAATGGCCAGACGAGGGTCAACCAGAAGACACAGCGACGGCGGCAGAGCGGCCCGCAGAGGCGCCCTAGCAGCAGCAGCAGCAGCCAACAACACCAACACCAACACCGCCAATAGCAGCAGCAGCAGCAGAGCCCTCGGCGCAGGCGCCAACACCAACGCCCAGCCAATGCAGAGCGCCGACGCCACAGCCTTCCATCGAGTGAGTACCCAGCCATTGCCATGGCCGATATATCCACGGCCACAGCCACTCCCCCCTCGAGACCCGTCACAAAAACCGCGCCAACCACAAAGGGAAAGGCCGAAAAGACGCCGCTCTCACTGCCACTTTTCCCGCCTCTCACGCTCTTGGACGCACAAAACTGTTCAGGAGTAACGGGAGAGGGAGAAGACGGAGGAGAGCCGGCAAGCCGACGCGCAAGAGCGGAGCGCCAAAACGGCCAACGGGCAGCCACACACACACACACGACCGGATCGAACCTGTTGCGTGTCGAACCTGGTTCGAGCTCGAGCAGCGGGTCGATCCGAGCCATAGCCCAGCCTGCTCCAATGCCACAAATCCCACCAACACCAAAACGACGCCGCGCCCTCATCGACAGTGGGAGTGACGATGAGGGTGAGGGTGAGAGGAAGCAGGCTAGACGACGGGGCCGCCATCACCAGCAGCGGCAGCAAACACAAAACACAAATACAAACACCAACACCGTCACCGCCACTCACACCAGCACCATCGCCAATACCAACACCAACACAACTACTGCCACTCCCAATACACACACCCTTGCCATTGCCAATGACATCCGGCACGGCGAGTTCGGGCATCAGCCTGTGGAGGACAGAGGCTTGAGGATCCTCATCCGAGGTCTTCCCATTCCACGCCCTCTGACTGGTTCCGGGACTGTATGCAGGCCGAGGGGTACACGGTCCGGTTTAGCCGGCAGCCGCCAATACAACCTCTTCGAGGCTGAGATCGCCCCCAAACCGGACCGTGGTCAATTCGATGTGTTGAAGCTGCGACGCCTGGGTGGGAGGCCCGTCACGGTTGAGAGACTTGGAGTCTCCCGTGACCCTGCCCAGTGCCATCGATGTCAGGTGTTTGGCCACACCCGCGCATATTGTAGACGAGCTGCTGTCTGCATGAAATGCGCGGGTGGACATCAGACGACGGAGTGCAGCAAGCCAAGGGCCGTCAATCCCAAATGCGCCAACTGCCAAGGCGCCCACATCAGCGCCTACAAGGGCTGCAGCGCCTACAAGGCAGCGGCTCCTGGCCCACAGGGTCGCTGTCCAGGAGCATCGACGGCAGCAGCAGCAGCCTCAGCCACTACGGCAACAGCCACAGCAAATGCAGCAGCCAATACAGCAGCAACAGCCAGCACATCGTCTCCAGCAGCCATCACAACGTCACCAGCAGCCACTACAACGACAGTTGCAGCAGCAGCCACCCATACAGCCACTCCACCCACAGCCGCAGCAGCAACGCCAACGCGGTCCGGGTCGGCAGCATCGGCAACAGCTACAGCATCGCAACCAACATCCCCAGCCACTGGCCGAGGGGCGCCAATACCAAAGGGTCCAGCCGATGCAGCCGATCCCAAATCGTGCTCCGACGCCACGCCAACCCCAGCTACAGCAGCAGCCAGGCGCCCAGTGCGATGGGAGCTGTGCCCATATCCTGAAAAGATATGCCGTAAAAATTAAAGAGCTGGAGGATAAGCTGGCAGCAATTTTGACGAAACTGACAAACCTGCTGCAGGCAAGGGACGAGAGCACGGGAGGAGTGCCGCCACTTCAGACAAAAACAGCAGCAGCAGCATCCACACAGCCATCACCACGACCAACTGCAAATACGAACCATGACGCCGCAGCCATATCGGACTCCGAATCCGATATGGACTGCGAAGCAATTGACGACGAACATGACGACGAATGGACCGACCACGATCCATTCGACGATCTGGAGGGTCTGGGCCAAGTGTGGATGGCCCAAATCGCCAGCGCAAGCGAAAGCATGCGATCGGGCGGTGCCTGTTAATGCGCCCAATCGTTGATCCAGAGACAGCCACTGCAACAAAGGAAAAAAGACGTCAATACGGACAACAACGAAAAACGGCCAAAACACACAAAATCCACACTTACCTGCCAATCACCAGACAGAGCTGACCAACAAGAAGCTGCCTCGCCATCAACATCAACAATTTCCTGCCAAATGGGAGGAATATGAGGCCCCTTTCTGATGACGCTGCCACCGACCATCACAATGACGTCACGCCACTCCAATCAGACAACAGCCATTCCAACGACGACGCAGATGCTGGCGTCTGTTGCCGCTCCGCTGGGTCGCACCCGTCTCTCATGCCGCCGGACGCCAGCAAATCCTGCAAAAGAAGGTGAAACAGGAGAGAGGCTGCCGATAAACACGAATACTCACCCGCAAACGTCTCTTACGCCAACACAAATCAGACAAGGGTCGCCAGCAACAACATCCAAATCAACGAAAGGCACCTGCAAATAAACGCAAATTAAAATCAAAAAGCCAAAACAAACACCTCCTCACCTGAGTGGCCGGACCAGCAGCCATTCAAAACGCAACTACAAATTGACGAAGAACGTGGCCGAGGAGGCCAGGCCAATTCACCTGACAGCGCATCCTGGGTGGCCGGACCAGCAGCCACTTGGATGCGGCCAATCAACAATTAAAATCGACAACGCATCCTGGTGGCCGGACCAGTTCGCCACTTGGATGCGGCCAATAACTCCGACCATTGCCATCACACACCGATGCCAATGCCAACACGATGACAATGCAGTTGGGTGGCCGGACCAGTGCCCCTCGAGTGCAGCAGCCAACACTAACCAACAGACAGATGCAACGTGGGCGGCCGGACCAGAGCCGCTTGCCATCAAGACCATCATTGCCCACGATGCACGCCAATACTCACAACCAGCCAATAAACAACACACAGGGGGACAACAGAGCCGGCCGGTATACAGCGTAATGTTCGCATTGCGTTTGTTATGCCGGCCGGTGCTTCGTTGTAGTTGTCCTCCTGTTAGAAATAAAATAAATATAATTAATATGTTTATATGTGTGTAAATGTATGTCAATTATCGTTTATTTTACCTTGTCTGCATCAATGTTCTTGTTGTAGATGTCAATCCTGTTGTTTTTTGTAGTTTTTGCATGTCCGTAGATAGTTTGTCCATAGTTTTAGTTACTAGCCTGTGATATTAGGAATAAGTTTTTGTAAATTAATGTAGTTTTTCTGTAGTTAATTGTATATTATTAGTAGTTTTCTGATTAGTTTTATTACCTTTTTCCTCTTCTTCCCCACCTATCTGCCATTCCATATTTCCCCTGACATGTGGTATTACTAAAAATACCACGCAAATACCAGACTTGACCGATAACACACCAAAAAAGCCAATACAAATTCAAATTGCATTTCTCAATGCCCAGTGTGTTATCGGTCGCAACTTCGGCAATTATGCCCAGCCAATTCCTCACCCACCCCCCACCCACTTCAAATGCCACTAAATGCCAAATGAGGCTGAGCAGGAATAAAATGAACACTGCCATCCTTCGCCACTCAGCCAAATGCCCCAACAGTGCCAATACAACCGCCCACAAGATGCTATGCGGTCGACTCTTCGGAGCGTCTCGCGCCCGGATCGTAAGATCCGGAAGTTGAAAGTATCCGGGCGGTTATACGGGAGCAGGCAAACTTTCCCCTTCCCATCCCATCCCATCCTTGACAACAGAGCAGCCAATTCACACAGCACAGAGAAACATTAGACACGGGCCATTGCCCAACAACAACACACACAGCCACTGAAACAGAAGGCCGTTCAAATCTTCCATTGCCTACTTATCGGTGCTGCTGCCCTCGGACTACTTTCATCTCACTCAATATTGGGGTGAGTGAAAGTGGAACCGGGGGTGAGAGCACCGGTAAGTGACGACCGGCGTGGGAGTGGGGGAGTTGGCGGACATGTGAGAGTTCCACCATGAACCTCGTCCGCCACTCTCATCTCGTCCACCCGCTCGAGAGGTCGCGATCGTCGGACGTATATAAATTGAACCATCGCCGCCGCCATTAAAATAAAATAAAATCGCAAGTTTGTTTGTTCGTTGCCATCAGTGTTGCCCGTATCGTTTGTCGTTTTGACTGTTTTGTCGTTTATCGTTTATCGTGTCATTTGTGCTCTGGTGCCAAAAAATAAAGACAGTGAAGGCCAGACGACGCCAAGCCAAGCCAGGCAGCAGCCATTTTGTGTCGCCCCCCCCCCCCCCTCACCATTCGCCGCTGCACATGACCATTCCAAACGCGGAAAAGTGCTCCTCGCCAATCCACCACGCTCCAGCCCTTCCTTCACCCCACCCACTACTATCTCCGACAAGCTTTAGTTCCTGTGCCACTACAAACATCACAAACATCACAAACTAAAAGAGATAACTGTGATAGACAAGAAAAAAAGAGAACTAAGGTGCCAATAAATACATTAAATACAAACACAAACAAGAGACTTTTCAATTAAAGAACAACAAACAGGCAGCAGATCGCCAACACACAAACCAACAGCCAGCCATGACCAGAGGAATGGCCAGACGAGGGACAACCAGACGACACAGCGACGGCGGCAGAGCGGCCCGCAGAGGCGCCCTAGCAGCAGCAGCAGCAGCCAACAACACCAACACAAACACCGCCAATAGCAGCAGCAGCAGCAGAGCCCTCGGCGCAGGCGCCAACACCAACGCCCCAGCCAATGCAGAGCGCCGACGCCACAGCCTTCCATCGAGTGAGTACCCAGCCATTGCCATGGCCGATATATCCACGGCCACAGCCACTCCCCCTCGAGACCCGTCACAAAAACCGCGCCAACCACAAAGGGAAAGGCCGAAAAGACGCCGCTCTCACTGCCACTTTTCCCGCCTCTCACGCTCTTGGACGCACAAAACTGTTCAGGAGTAACGGGAGAGGGAGAAGACGGAGGAGAGCCGGCAAGCCGACGCGCAAGAGCGGAGCGCCAAAACGGCCAACGGGCAGCCACACACACACACACGACCGGATCGAACCTGTTGCGTGTCGAACCTGGTTCGAGCTCGAGCAGCGGGTCGATCCGAGCCATAGCCCAGCCTGCTCCAATGCCACAAATCCCACCAACACCAAAACGACGCCGCGCCCTCATCGACAGTGGGAGTGACGATGAGGGTGAGGGTGAGAGGAAGCAGGCCAGACGACGGGGCCGCCATCACCAGCAGCGGCAGCAGCAGCCGCCAATTCGGAAGCCGAAGAAGAAAAGGCAGACACTGGAGGAGCTAGAGGCTATTGTCCGGGAGCAGTTGAGGCAGCACGAGCTGCGGCAGCAACAACAGAGGCAGCAGAAACGGACAACAAATACAGCCAACACCAACACAGTTGCCGCTCCTGCCACTATGCCGCAATCTGCACAGCGAACACATGCCCCTGCCCTGCCCATGCCCCTGCCACTAATATAAAATGCCAATAGCCAGACCCACAGCCATCACCAACATCGACAAAGGCCAATACATAGAAAATCACCAGCCATTCACATAGACAATACTGACAATATCAATACAAATAATGACGCCAACGCAATTACAATTACACATACACCTGCCAAGACCAATACCAACACCACCACCGCCATCACCATCACCATCACAAACACCCTGCCACTACCACCGACGATGACATCCGGCACGGCGAATTCGGGCATCAGCCCAGCCAGGAACGTGGCTTGAGGATCCTCATCCGAGGACTCTCCCACTCCATGCCGCCGGATTGGATTCGCAGCAGTATGCTGAACGAGGGGTTCACGGTTCGGTTTGTAAGGGCAATCACCGATTCGATTCGATCACAGCCGCCAATTCAATCTCTTTGAGGCTGAGATCGCCCCCAAACCGGACCGTGGCCAATGCGAGGTGTTGAAGCTGCGACGCCTGGGTGGGAGGCCCGTCACGGGTGAGAGACTTGGAGTCTCCCGTGACCCTGCCCAGTGCCATCGATGTCAGGTGTTTGGCCACACCCGCGCATATTGTAGACGCGCTGCAGTTTGCATGAAATGCGCGGGTGGACACCTGACGACGGAGTGCAGCAAGCCAAGGAACGTTGCTCCCAAGTGCGCCAACTGCCAGGGCCAGCACATCAGCGCCTACAAGGGCTGCAGCGCCTACAAGGGCTGCAGCGCCTACAAGGCAGCCAGGCAGCGGCTCCTGGCCCACACGGTCGCTGTCCAGGAGCATCGACGGCAGCAGCAGCAGCCTCAGCCAATACGGCAACAGCCACAGCCAATGCAGCAGCCAATACAGCAGCAACAGCCAGCACATCGTATCCAGCAGCCACCACAAC
Source organism: Drosophila miranda (assembly GCF_003369915.1). Lineage (NCBI taxonomy): Eukaryota > Metazoa > Arthropoda > Insecta > Diptera > Drosophilidae > Drosophila > Drosophila miranda. The sequence goes on from NW_022881625.1 coordinate 484,977, forward strand.
GTCACCAGCAGCCACTACAGCGACAGTTGCAGCAGCAGCCACCCACACAGCCACTCCACTCACAGCCGCAGCAGCAACGCCAACGCGGTCCGGGTCGGCAGTATCGGCAACAGCTACAGCATCGCGACCAACATCCCCAGCCACTGGCCGAGGGGCGCCAATACCAAAGGGTCCAGCCGATGCAGCCGATCCCAAATCGTGCTCCGACGCCACGCCAACCCCAGCTACAGCAGCAGCCAGGCGCCCAGTGCGATGGGAGCTGTGCCCATAATCTGAAAAGATATGCCGGTAAAATTAGAGAGCTGGAAGAAAAACTGGCAGCAATTTCAACGAAACTGACAAACCTGCTGCAGGCAAGGGACGAGAGCACGGGAGGAGTGCCGCCACAACAGACAACAACAGCAGCATCCACACAGCCATCACCACGACCAGCACCAAAATACGCACTTTGACGCCGCAGCCATATCGGAATCCGAACCCGATATGGACTGCGAAGCAATTAATGACGATGATGACGACGAGTGGACCGACCACGATCCATTCGACGATCTGGAGGGTCTGGGCCAAGTGTGGAGGGCCCAAATCGCCAGCGCACGCGAAAGCATGCGATCGGGCGGCGCCTATTGATGTGCCCAATCGTCGACCCAGAGACAGCCACTGCAACAAAGGAAAGAGACGTCAATACGGACAACAACGAAAAACAGCCAAAACACACAAAAATCACACGTACCTGCCAATTACCAGACAGAGCTGACCATCAAGAAGCTGCCTAGCCATCAACAATGACAATTTCCTGCCAAAGGGATGGAAAAGGAGGCCTTCTTTGATGACGCTGCCGCCTGACCATGGCCGTGACGTCACGCCAATCCGAGCCAACAGCTGCCATTTCCAACGACGACACAGATGCTGTCGCCTGTTGCCGCTCCACTGGGTCACACCCGTCTCTCATGCCTGGCCTGCTTCCTCTCTCCCTCATCCTCATCTTCGCTCCCACTGTCGATGAGGGCGCGGCGTCGTTTTGGTGTTGGTGGGATTAGTGGCATTTGTGTAGGCTGGGCTATGGCTCGGATCGACCCGCTGCTCGAGCTCGAACCAGGTTCGACTCGCAACAGGTTCGATCCGGTCGCGTGTGTGTGTGTGGCGGCCCGTTGGCCGTTTTGGCGCTCCGCTCTTGCGCGTCGGCTTGCCGGCTCTCCTCCGTCTTCTCCCTCTCCCGTTACTCCTGAACAGTTTTGTGCGTCAAGAGCGTGAGAGGCGGGAAAAGTGGCAGTGAGAGCGGCGTCTTTTCGGCCTTTCCCTTTGTGGTTGGCGCGGTTTTTGTGATGGGGCTCGAGGGGGAGTGGCTGTGGCCGTGGCTATATCGGCCATGGCAATGGCTGGGTACTCACTCGATGGATGGCTGTGGCGTCGGCGCTGTGCATTGGCTGGGGCGTTGTGGTGGCGCCTGCGCCGAGGGCTCTGCTGCTGCTGCTGCTATTGGCGGTGTTTGTGTTGGTGTTGTTGGCTGCTGCTGCTGCTGCTAGGGCGCCTCTGCGGCCGCTCTGCCGCCGTCGCTGTGGCGTCTGGTTGACCCTCGTCTGGCCATTCCTCTGGTCATGGCTGGCTGCTGGTTTGTGTGTTGGCGATCTGCTGCCTTTTTGTTGTTTTTAATTGAAAAGTCTCTTGTGTGTGTGTGTTTGTGTTTAAAGTATTTATTGGCACTTTTATTCTTTTTTGTTTTATGATATGGACGGGAACAAAAGTTTGTCAAGGTAATTAATGGATGTGGTGGAGGAAGGGCGGCACGGCACGGCACGGCACACAACAGACACCACAAAAGAAAAAAGGGCAACACAGAAAAAGAAAACGTCAATGGCGACACGGCACAGAACAACGAAAAAAGCGACACGACACGAAACGGTTCTGGCACGTCCGACGATCGCGACCTCTCGAGCGGGTGGACGAGATGAGAGTGGCGGACGAGGTTCATGGTGGAACTCTCACATGTCCGCCAACTCCCATACTCTCTCCTCCACACTCGAATGGCCCGATCCCCAATATTGAGTGAGATGAAAGTGGTCCGAGGGCAGCAGCACCGATAAGTAGGCAATGGAGAATTGGAATAGCCGTTTGTTTTAGTGGCTGTGTGTGTTGTCGTTGTCGTTGGTTAGCGGCCAGTGTCTTATGTTTGTGCTGTGTGTAGTGGCTGCTCTGTTGCTGGGGGATGGGATAGGATGGGGGGGGGGGGGGGGGGGGGGGGGGGGGGGGGGGGGGGGGGGGGGTAAATGCCTGCTCCCGTATAACCGCCCGGATACTGTAAACTTCCGGATCTTTCGATCCGGGCGGTTGAAATGGCTTTATTGGGGCGTTTGGCAGAGTGGCGGAGGTTGGCAGTGTTAATTTTGCTCCTGCTCAACCGCATTTGGCATTTAGTGGCATTTGAAGTGGATAGGGGGTGGGGAGAAATTGGCTGGGCATAAATTGCCGAATTTGCGACCGATAACACACTGGGCATTGATAAATGCATTTTAAATTTGAAATGGCTTTTTGGTGTGTTATCGGTCATAGTCTGGTATTTGCGTGGTATTTTTGGTAATACCACGTGTCAAGGGGAATTATGGGAATGGCAAATAGGTTGGGAAGAAGAGTAAGAAGGTAAAACTAATTAGAAAACTACGAAAAATATACAATTAACTACAGAAAAACTACATTAATTTACAAAAACTTAATTCTAATATCACAGGTAAGTAACTAAAACTATCTACGGACATGCAAAAACTACAAAAAACAACAGGATTGACATCTACAACAAATACATTGATGCAGACGAGGTAAAATAAACGATAATTGACATATGTACATTTACAACATATAAACATATTAATTATATTTATTTTATTTCTAACAGGAGGACAAACAACAACGGAGCACCGGCAGGCATATCAAACGCAATGCGAACATTACGCTGTATACCGGACGGCTCTGTTGTCCCCCTGTGTCTTGTTTAGTGGCGATGGCTGGATTGTTGGTGTTGGCGTGCATCGTGGGCAAAGTTGGAGATGGCGAGCGGCTCTAGTCCGGCCGCCCACGTTGCATCTGTCTGTTGGTTTAATGCAGCAGACCGAGTGGCACTGGTCCGGCCACCCGAGATGCGTTGTCCAGTGTGTTGGCGTTGACATCGGTGTGTGATGTCAGACTGTCAGTATTATTGCCGCATCCAAGTGGCAACTGTCCGGCCACCAGGATACGTTGTCGATTTACTTGTTGATTGGCCGCATCCGAGTGGCTGCTGGTCCGGCCACCAGGATGCGTTGTCAGCAGAGTTGGCCTGGCCTCCTCGGCCACGTTCGTCATCGGTTCAAAAAAGGCCTCCTTTTTCGCCCCTTTGGCAGAAAATTGATGATGTTCATGGCGAGGCAGCTGCTGTGGGGGCAGCTCTGTCTGGTGATTGGCAGGTACGTGTGTTTTTGTGTGTTTTGGGCGTTTTTTTTTTTTTCGTGTTGGCGTGTATTGACTGTTTTCCTTTGTATTTTAGTGGCTGGCCTCTGGACTTCTGTTGGAATTGACGGCAGTGCTGCTGATGAGGCCTCCAAATTACGCCCATTATGCCTCAAGAGAGTTCCAGGAGTGGCGAGGCAGCTGCTGGAGGGGCAGCTCTGTCGGTTTAATAGCAGGTGAGTATGTTTGTTGGTCATTTGCAGATTGTTGTTAATTGTGTTTAATTATACCAGATACTCAAAATGAGTATTGGGGTATATTAGATTTGTGGTAAAAGTGGATGTGTGTAACGTCCAGAAGGAATCGTTACCGACCCCATAAAGTATATATATTCTTGATCAGCATCAATAGCCGAGTCGATTGAGCCCTGTCTGTCTGTCCGTCTGTCCGTCCGTCCGTCCGTCCGTCCGTCCGTCCGTCCGTCCGTCCGTCCCCTTCAGCGCCTAGTGCTATAAGAGCTAGAGCAACGATGTTTTGGATCCAGACTTCTGTGATATGTCACTGCTACAAAAATATTTCAAAACTTCGCCCCGCCCACTTCCGCCCCCACAAAGGACGAAAATCTGTGGCATCCACATTTTTAAAGATACGATAAAACCAAAAACGCAGAATCGGTGAGGATGACCATATCTTCTACAGTGCAAAATCTGAACCAGATCGTATAATGATTATAGCCAGAATCAAGAAAACAATTTCATTCTTTCTCGCTCTGTCTCTCTCTAGCACACAGGTTTCATGGTCGGTTTTGTCAATTGCAAAATATGAGTTCAAGGATCTCAGAACCTATAAGAGCCAGAGCAACCAAAATTGGTATCCACACTCCTGTGATATCGGACCTTGACCGTTTCGTGTCCAAATTTCGCCACACCCCCTTCCTCCCCCGCAAAGGACGAAAATCTGGGGCATCCACAAATCTCAGAGACTATTAAGGCTAGAGTAACCAAATTTGGTATCCGCACTTCTGTTAGATCTGACTATAAAACGTATATCTCAGAATTTCGCCACACCCCTTTTCGCCCCCACAAAAGACGAAAATCTGTTGCATCCACAATATTGCACATTTGAGAAAACTAAAAACGCAGAATCATAGATAATATCTATCAGATTGCTGAATCTGGATCAGATCGGATCATTTTTGTAGCCAAAAGCAAGAAATCAATTTTCAGTGGCTACGCAGCGCCCGACGTCACGCTCAGACTGATTTTCTGTCTCTCTCGCACGCACTCTTTGTCGTGTCGTTTAATATTAGCGGCGTCTGCCGGAGGAGAGTTATACTGACTTAGTATCGGGTATAACCGTAGAGTGGCGGTGTCCGCAGCAACTCACAACGTTCCCCCTCGTTTTTTCCTATTTTTAGGTTTTATTGGCATTAAACTTCTGCTATTTGTCGCAATCAGTAGACGCCGTTTAATCCGTTCGCTTTCGGAGTCGCCACTGGATTCTCCATTTAGAAACCTACCTAGGTCCTCATAAGGCTCTTCATCGGTCCATTGGCTGTCGTCGTCCATGTCCATATCCGGCTCACCGTCCGATATGGCCACTGCTGCTGCTGTATTGGCGGCTATTGGAACCGCTGCTGCTGCTGCTTCAGCCAATCTGGTGAGCTGCTCTGCCATCCGTTCGATCCTCCTTTCCAACTCTGTTATACGCTGTACGTACAATTGCAGGTTTTGAGCGCAGCTGCCATCACACTGGGCGTCTGGCCGCTGCTGCTGCTGGTGTTGGCGTGGCGTCGGAGCATCATTCGCGATCGGCTGCATCGGCTGGACCCTCTGGTGTTGGCGCCCCCTGGTCGATGGCTGGGGATGTTGGTCGCCATACCGATGCTGCTGCCGATGCTGCCGATCCGGTTGGTGTTGGCGTTGCTGCTGCGGATTATGGAGTGGCTGTGGATGTGGCTGCTGCTGGCGACGTTGTATTGGCTGGTGTCGCTGTTGGCTTGGCTGTGGCTGCTGTCTGCGACGCTCCTCCTCCTGGCGACCCTGTGGGCCACGAGCCTCTGCCTGGCTGCCTTGTAGGATGGGCATCCTTTGTATGAGCTGATGTGCTGGCCCTGGCAGTTGGCGCATTTGGGATTGACGGCCCTTGGCTTGCTGCACTCCGTCGTCAGGTGCCCGCCCGCGCATTTCATGCAAACTGCAGCGCGTCTACAATATGCGCGGGTGTGGCCAAACACCTGACATCGATGGCACTGGGCAGGGTCACGGGAGACTCCAAGTCTCTCAACCGTGACGGGCCTCCCACCCAGGCGTCGCAGCTTTAACACCCCGCATTGGCCACGGTCCGGTTTGGGGGCGATATCAGCCTCGAAGAGGTTGAATTGGCGGCTGCGATCAAATCGATCGGTGATCACCCTTACAAACCGAACCGTGACCCCTCATTTAGCATGCTGCTGCGAATCCAATCCGGCGGCGTGGAGTGGGAGAGTCCTCGGATGAGGATCCTTCAAGCCACGTTCCTGGCTGGGCTGATGCCCCGAATTTCGCCGTGCCGGATGTCATCGTCGGGGGTAGTGGCAGGGGTGTTTGTGATGGTGATGGCGGTGGTGTGTTGGTGTTTGTATTGGCGGGTGTATTTGTATTTGTATTGCGTCATTATTATCTCTATTGTTAATTGTGGTATTGTCTGTGTGAATGACTGGTGATTGTCTATGTATTGGCTGTTGTCGATGTTGGTGATGGCTGTGGGTCTGGCTATTGGCAATTATAGTAGTGGCAGGGGGCAGGGCAGGGGCATGTGTTGCTGTGCAGATTGCGGCATAGTGGCAGGATCGGCAACTGTGTTGGTGTTGGCTGCATGTGCCGTCCGTTTCTGCTGCTTCTGCTGTTGCTCCCGTCAGTCGTGCTGCTGCCTCAGCTGCTCCTGGACAATAGCCTCCAGCTCCTTCATTGTCTGCTTTTCTTCTTCGGCTTCCTAATTGGCGGCGTGCTGCGTGCTGGATGGCGGCCCCGTCTTCTGGCCTGCTTCCTCTCACCTCATCCTCATCTTCGCTCCCACTGTCGATGAGGGCGCGGCGTTCGTTTTGGTGTTGGTGGGATTGGCTGTGATTGTGGTTGTGTTGTTTGTGTTTTCTGCTGGTTTGTCGTAGTATTGGTGCTGACTGGGCTATGGCTCGATCGACCCGCTGCTCGAACTCGAACCAAGTTCGACACGCAACGGGGTTCGATCCGGTCGTGTGTGTGTGTGTGGCGGCCGTTGGCCGTTTTGGCGCTCCGCTCTTGCGCGTCGGCTAGCCGGCTCTCCTCCGTCTTCTCCCTCTCCCGTTACTCCGAACGGTTTTGTATGTCCGAGAGCGTGAGAGGCGGGAAAAGCGGCAGCGAGAGCGGCGTCCCATCGGCCCTTCCCTTTGCGTTTGGCGCGGTTTTTGTGATGTGTCTCGAGGGGGAGTGGCTGTGGCCGTGGATATATCGGCCATGGCAATGGCTGGGTACTCACTCGATGGAAGGCTGTGGCGTCGGCGCTCTGCATTGGCTGGGGCGTTGGTGTTGGCGCCTGCGCCGAGGGCTCTGCTGCTGCTGCTGCTATTGGCGGTGTTTGTGTTGGTGTTGTTGGCTGCTGCTGCTGCTGCTAGGGCGCCTCTGCGGGCCGCTCTGCCGCCGTCGCTGTGTCGTCTGGTTGTCCCTCGTCTGGCCATTCCTCTGGTCATGGCTGGCTGTTGGTTTGTGTGTTGGCGATCTGCTGCCTGTTTGTTGTTCTTTAATTGAAAAGTCTCTTGTGTGTGTTTGTGTTTAATGTAATTTATTGGCACTTTTATTCTCTTTTTGGTTTGTGATGTGGACGGGAGCAAAAGTTTGTCAAGGTAAGTAATGGGTGTGGTGGAGGAAGGGCGGCACGGCACGGCACGGCACACGACAGACACCACAAAAAAGAAAAAAGCACAACAGCAAGACAACGGAAAACGGCGACACGAAAAACGACACGAAACGGTTATGGCACGTACGTCCGACGATCGCGACCTCTCGAGCGGGTGGACGAGATGAGAGTGGCGGACGAGGTTCATGGTGGTACTCTCACATGTCCGCCAACTCCCATACTCTCCCCTCAACTCGACTGGCCCGATCGCCGATCGTCATTTACCGGTGCTCTCACCCCCGGTTCCACTTTCACTCACCCCAATATTGAGTGAGATGAAAGTGGTCCGAGGGCAGCAGCACCGATAAGTAGGCAATGGAGAATTGGAATAGCCGTTTGTTTTAGTGGCTGTGTGTGTTGTCGTTGTCGTTGGTTAGCGGCCAGTGTCTTATGTTTGTGCTGTGTGTAGTGGCTGCTCTGTTGTTGGGGGATGGGATAGGATGGGGGGGGGGGATGCCTGCTCCCGTATAACCGCCCGGATACTGTAAACTTCCGGATCTTTCGATCCGGGCGCGTGACGCTCCGAGAGTCGACCGCATAGCATCATATGGGCGGTTGAAATGGTTTTATTGGGGCGTTTGGCAGAGTGGCGGAGGTTGGCAGTGTTAATTTTGCTCCTGCTCAACCGCATTTGGCATTTAGTGGCATTTGAAGTGGGTAGGGGGTGGGGAGAATTGGCTGGGCATAAATTGCCGAATTTGCGACCGATAACACACTGGGCATTGATAAATGCATTTTAAATTTGAAATGGCTTTCTGGTGTGTTATCGTCATAGTCTGGTATTTGCGTGGTATTTTTGGTAATACCACGTGTCAAGGGGAATTATGGGAATGGCAGATAGATTGGGAAGAAGAGTAAGAAGGTAAAACTAATTAGAAAACTACGAAAAATATACAATTATCTACAGAAAACTACATTAATTTACAAAAACTTATTCCTAATATCACAGGCAAGTACTAAAACTATGGACAAACTATCTACGGACATGCAAAAACTACAGAAACAACAGGATTGACATCTACAACAAATACATTGATGCAGACGAGGTAAAATAAACGATAATTGACATACATTTACAACATATAAACATATTAATTATATTTATTTTATTTCTAACAGGAGGACAAACAACAACGGAGCACCGGCCGGCATAACAAACGCAATGCGAACATTACGCTGTATACCGGCCGGCTCTGTTGTCCCCTGTGTGTTGTTTATTGGCTGGATGTGTGTATTGGCGTGCATCGTGGGCAATGATGGTGTTGATGGCAAGCGGCTCTGGTCCGGCCGCCCACGCTGCATCTGTCTGGTGGAGATGGCGCATCCAATCGAGTGGCACTGGTCCGGCCACCCGAGATGCGATCGTGGGATGGAGTGGCATTGACATCGGTGTGTGATGCCAACGAATCATGTAATTGGCCGCATCCAAGTGGCTGCTGGTCCGGCCACCAGGATGCGTTGTCGATTTTAATTGTTGATTGGCCGCATCCAAGTGGCTGCTGGTCCGGCCACCAGGATGCGTTGTCAGCAGAGTTGGCCTGGCCTCCTCGGCCACGTTCGTCATCGGTTCAAAAAAAAGGCCTCCTTTTCCGCCCCTTTGGCAGAAAATTGATGTTAATGGACATGGACAGAGACAGACGGCACGCAAAGGTTAATTCAATTACTGCCACATCTCAGAGGCATGTATCTGTATCTGTGGCTGTGGCAAGGGTACAGCAGCTACTTTGTATCTTTTTGCCATAGTTCTCTCTCATTGACCCGCGGGGTTAACGAGTAATAGAATCTACCGTTTTATTGGACATTCCAACGCCAATTTGAGCGATTCGATTCGATGCCCTTTCAGAGGCCCGTACAGAAATCTGTGTGGCGCCATTCGCCCCCTGCCCCTCTCCTTGTCGTGGGATGGATGATCACCTTTTAATTGATTTTCAACACTTTTCTCTTCAGATACTGTATCTATGCACTGATTTCTGCAGAAGATCCGTTACTGCTCACTCGGACCGCCCAAGCGCGACTGCTGGAACCGTCCGCGGAGCCACCCATTTATGTTGATTCCCCGATGTGGATGCTGGACAGAGTACTCGGGCTTGGGCATGAGTACTCGTGAGAGTATCGTATCAATCGCTCGCTTTGGGGTTCACAATTCTAATTGATCTCCGCTTTCCGCTCTTGGGTAGGTTCCGCGAAAGAGGCGCTTCAATTACAATGAGAGCAAAAGAGACATTCTGTAGAGGGTTTTTCTTTTCTTTGCTTTTCTTTTCTTTATTCTTTTTCTTTCATTTGGAGGGTGGAAGGTTGCAACAATCTAAAACGGAGCAGACTCTTGAGCCTCCTGCTGGTGCGCAGCACGAATGGTGCCGGCTGATTTGTACCGGCATTTCCTCCAGCGGGAACGACTTCGGGAGCAGCTACGGGAGCGACTCCGACGCGATCGCCTTCATCGTCCGAGCCCCGAGCATTACGCTGTCCAAGTAGTGCGGGACGCCCGGTGTCATCATGTGGGGTGCTGCGTTCGCCAAGGTGTTGCGCACCTTCAGGCAGCTCTTCTGCGACAGGGTTCTTTTTTTTCGCCCGTACCCAGGGCGAGGACGCGGCGCTGGCACTCGCGAATGCCACGGCATGGCTGCTGGTGGGCCCGTCGTCCTCATTGCCGGGCCGTTCAAAAATCGTCTCGAGACCGGTGGGCCTCGACTTTGCGATGGTCTGCGATGGCGCCTGAGAACCGGTGGTCGCGTCAGGCTGGGCTTCTTGGCCAGGGGCTGGGACTAAGATGGGCCTGGCGGCGCTCTGGCTCTTGCTCTTGCAGGCGCGCGCGGCATTTGGCACCGAACCATAGTCGCGGTTGCCACAGATCCTGTATCCCCGGTATACTCCCGGCTGAAATGAGACGAAATGAGAAATGAGTTACGACTGTCCGATGGCCGCAGAACCGAGTACTTCCTTTACCTTTAGCTTTGCCTTCAAGTTTTTTCTTTGCAGGCATTTCTCGTATCTTTTTCCGGCTTTTCCGTTCCTGGGTAAACCTTCGACTTCTCAAACGAGCAACGAGCAAGAGCCTCTTTTGGTTGAGGGCTCTCAGTGCTCCACAGGGGGGGGCTGAGAGGCTGGGGTGTGAGCCGCCAGCAACCAAGCGCGTTGCTTTATTAAATTTGTGGGCAGTATATGTCTAATTTAATTTATGTACATTTTTGTGTTTGTTTTACAATTCAACTTTAAACGACACTCAAACACACACTATACATTTGATGGCACATTAATTTACAAACATATAATCTGCAGCAACGAAACAATTGTAACCTCGACTAGGCCCGCAGCCAGATGAGAGATCGCCGGCCAGATGAGGCCAATACTCAGGGTGGAGTTGAGATCGGCAGCGGTGGACGTAGACATCCTACGCCCACAGCCAGGAACATCTGCTCCCAGCACGTGCCAATATCAGCCTGTTTCAAAAGTCGCTGGAACGGTTGATCAATCTCAACACCGAGATTAGAATAGCGCAGGACATTGATGACGTCGTTGACTTGTTTTGGACAATATACGGGTAGCAGCAGCAGCAGCAACAACACACATCAACAGCAGCATCCAAACTCACATCGAAGATGGCACAGCAGCGACAGCATCAACATCAGCAGCGGTCACAGCAACATCACCGGCACCATCACCTTAAGCTGGACGTGGCTACTAGCGAGCTGCTTTCCAACAAACAGCAGTGCAAGAGGATCTGGCTGGCGACTCGCACC
>NW_022881625.1:496095-585464 GCF_003369915.1 Drosophila miranda
TTCTGTCAACGCGGCTTCGTCTGTGTAAAGTGCGGTGGTTTCGTCCACCGCACCAGCTAAATGCCAAAGTTGCGGCGGTTTAACAACTTCTGTCAACGCGGCTTCGTCTGTGTAAAGTGCGGTGGTTTCGTCCACCGCACCCAGCTAAATGCCAAAGTTGCGGCGGTACGCACCCAGCCAACTACAGGGCCTATGCTGATGCTGATATGAGGATCAGCCTTGCGCCGCCACTTATATGAAGCCCGCTCCGAGGACGGGAACGGACTGAAAAGACGCAATCCATTGTAAAAGAAAACACATGTTAATGTTAAGTCTAGTGTTACCTTAACTTTTGTAAGGAAGCGATCCTGGGCTGGGGTACATATCTCAGTCTACTCCAGGGTCGAAAATACAGCAATATTTATAATTTGCCGGGACTCCGTAATTCGGACCGGCGATGGGGGACGGGGCCGCAGTCCGCGGACGGGGGCGATCGTAGCGTGGGACGGGGCAATTGGTTTCACCGAGAACACTCCGGTTATCGCCGAATAGCGCCTTCAGGGCCCCACCGAACTCAGAATCAATACGGAGGTCTTTACTATGCGATAATACCGACAGGTGTCGCCGAGAGTACCTAGGCTATCGCCGGACAGTACTTACGGGACCCCGCCGGCCTGAGAGTTACTACGAAGCGGAAAGGGGGACTATGCTATGCGGGAATACCGACAAGTATCGCCGAGAGTACCTAGGCTATCGCCGGACGGTACTTACGGGACCCTGTCGGCCTAAGAATTACTACGACGCGGAAAGGGGACTTTGCTATGCGGAAATACCGGCAAGGATCGCCGGGGAGTACCTAGGCTATCGCCGGACGGTACTCACGGGACCCTGTCGGCCTAAGAATTACTACGACGCGGAAAGGGGAACTTTGCTATGCGGGAATACCGACAAGTATCGCCGAGAGTACCTAGGCTATCGCCGGACGGTACTTACGGGACCCTGTCGGCCTAAGAATTACTACGACGCGGAAAGGGGACTTTGCTATGCGGAAATACCGGCAAGTATCGCCGAGAGTACCTAGGCTATCGCCGGACGGTACTTACGGGACCCTGTCGGCCTAAGAATTACTACGACGCGGAAAGGGGAACTTTGCTATGCGGAAATACCGACAAGTATCGCCGAGAATGCCTAGGCAATCGCCGGATAGCACTTACGGGACGCCGCCGAACTAAGAATTACTACGGGGGTCGGGATATCGACAGGCATCGCCGAGAATGCCTAGGCAATCGCCGGATAGCACTTACGGGACGCTGTCGAACTAAGAATTACTACGGAGGTCGGGGGTACCGACGCGTATCGCCGAGAGCGCTTAGGCAATCGCCGGATAGCACTCACGGACACTATCGGGCTAAACATTACGGCGAAAATCTTTATCATACGGGGCAGGTATGCATATCCCTCGCATGCCACAACAAAAATGAACAACGGACGCTGCCGCCATCGAAGCCATTAAATAAAACATGAACGAATAAAAATGCTGCCATACACACTTGCAAAATCATACGGCCTGACAAATTCAAATCGAATGCAGTGCGTTGGTGATTGCTAGAATAGCCAAAAACAGACACACATGTAGCGGGCCTGAAGCGACGTAGAAGAAGTCGATAGGTTTGGCGGGAAGGATTAATCGGCTAAGATTTGAAAGAAAAATTGAAAGTCAAGACCATGATATCGATCTCGGGGCCAGGATGCATGCTGCCACCCTTTGACAGGCACAGGGTTACTTTGACCTGTTAACAGGCGCAGGGTTACTTTGACCTGTTAACGCGCAGAGATGCTTTGGACATCTGACAGGCCATGTCAAATTCCTTTTCCGGTTAAAGATCTCGTCGAGAACGGGTGTGCGCGCAAACGAATCTTTTGTAAGAAGTGCCATCATAGGAAAATTCCATTGTGAAACAACTCGACACTGTACGGAAAAGACATACCTTTCGGTTGATCGCGATATTTTGGGTGAGTGCGATTGGAAAAATCCACAGAACAGGTTTTCATCTGATTTTCTGCAGCTCACGCAACCGCTGATTCCCTTGCTCGTACAAGTGGAGTGACGGGGCGACAGATCCTGCTCGGAGGAAAGACGCCACAGCTTCAAAGACCGGACGGTCTTTCGCTTATTGCGTGGGGCAGCGACCCACGCTATTTAAACGCACCCCATCGTCCAGTCGCCGTCTAAGTAAGCCGCAGAGCGCAGTCAGCCGGAGGCTGGAATAAGCAAACGCCTTCCCGCTTGGGACCCTTCGCCTGCGAGGAGCACCCTAGACAGGGTTAAACAGCAGCGCGCGCCAAGGCGCGTGAAGAAGAAGCAGGAGCAAATCAGGGATGCTGCAATGCTAAAGCCACCTGCGGCCTTCGTTTTCTCGGTTGCCCGAGCGCAGACCATGCTGCAGTGATGAAGCCAACTGCGGCCATCGTCTTCCTGGTTGCCCAATCGTCGGCCAAACAGAGGCAGAATTCTCCGCCTTCGGCTGTCCTCTTCGCCCCGACTCTGTCCAGGATTCCTCTTCCAGCAGCTTCAGGGAGCACAGTTCACCAAATCATAGGGTTTAGCGGAGGCTAGCCTCGTCTATTACCATCCTAATGTTTAAAGTATAAAAATCTCACAAAATTTGTATATTCATGAAGAATAATTATCAGCCAACCTCATTAACGTTCAAGTTCCCCTGGAGTTCGGGAAATGTGTTCAGAATTTGCAGTTATAAGTATTGTTAAGACATCGCTAGTTTAATTCATTTTCGTTACACATTCGTTAAACTCATATCATGCTTTAGCAATCTTTACAAATATTCACAAGCTATTGTTGTCAGTTAAGTTCGGATTGAATTGTCAGGGAGAAAATTCCCCCAAAAGTTCTGTGGCTCCACATACAAGGAGTAGGTCGAAGTTGGGAATTCTGAGTTGTAGCAAGAGATGGAGTCTTCGTACTGTAAACCACCTTTCCGAATTAACGCTTGTTTTCAGCCTACGCCGGAAGATCGATCTTTCGTCGTTGGAAATTGAACAGTGAGTGAGTAAGCATACCTTCCAAAAGTTGAAATGTACGTAGTTTTGAAAACCAACTGATCCTTGCCCAACCTCGCGAATTTGAAACCTCTGGCCCCTGCCTATTGAGGCTTTGCCTTGAGCGATCTGATCGTTGGCTAATTAGAGATGCCATCTGCATCCAGTCATCGACTGAACTCCGCATAGGAGATCACGTTTTGTCAGCCAGACCGGCTCTTTGATTTTCGACTCATTCCGAAGTTAAAAGATTTAATGATTTTTCCACACTTGTGCGAAAAGCGAAAGTAACGAACTTAAAGTATTCAATGATTTTCCCATGTTATTCGAAAAGCGAAATTTATGAATATAATTAGAATTTAACTCGAATTACAGTCTTATTATATATATACTCAATACATTATCAAATATCTTTATATACCCAACCATTACGAATCACCTATTTTTAGTAGTTATTAAGATCATTTACTATGTTGCCATATCGGATTTAATTTTTGTGTTGAGGAAATAATGTTGAAGTTTAGATAAAAGAACAAAATGGACTCAATGCTAGCTCGCGCGTTTTCGTAAAAGGTCAAAAGGGGTCATCGAAGAACGGCTATTCCGTGAGGATGACCAAGGCAGGGTGGGTTCAGACTCCGCATAACATCTGTGGACATATACACCGATGTCTCTCCGTTTTCCTTGGTTCTCACTTCCCTTTCCTCTTTATCCTTCTTTCCTTTCGCTTCCCTCTCTCTTCCTGTTCTCTATCCTCTTTAGCTTCGTATCTTCTTCTCGTCAAATCTACCGTTCTAGCACAAGTCGCAGCACGCTAAATTCTGGCAATATTATTGGTAATTGCAGCCTCGAGTCTGGGTTGATCTGAGGGAGCAACAACTCCAACCCCAAAGCCGACGAGCTAGAGCCGGATGATTATTAGCGTGCACAGCTCTCTCAAATCGTAACGCCCGTTTTCGAACAGGACTCGTTGCACGTTACAGTTATAATTATTAATAATATTAAAAGTGGCGCCCAACGTGGGGCACCAGTGGGTACTTCGAAATATTCCACGGGGACTCCTGGATGATTATATAGATTCTTTAATTTTTTCCCTTTTCTAAATTTTCCGCTTTTATTTTCCGGAGGAGTTATTGCCGTGTTAGAGTCCGCTTGGAAGACAGATAGAGAGAATACCCGTATTCCCTTCTGACCGCGGATTACTGGTTCGGTGACGATTTTTCCAAATATGCAAGCGACGTTAGGCCACTTTAAGCAGAGGAATTGCAGGACGAGATCGACTCCGGTTGACCACCTGACCCTGTAGAGAGTGCCGCGTCATTGGCTTATTGGTGTTCAATGTTAGATTGGTTCTTTTACGCTGCCGCGTCGGAAAATAAATAGACAGTTTTCGAGAGTCTCTTTGTCCACGGTCGCTGGAGAAAATCTTCGGTTGATTTTTCTGAAGAAGCATTAGAGGTAGCCATCGAATACTGGAAAACCGACAAACCGTTGTTGAACAGTTGTCTGTCCGCTGCGGTGTGAGCTGCTGACGGGAACATCGTTCGTTTTGAGGAATAAGCCGGGAGATTCCTGACTGCCCACGACCAAGCGATTTACTTGAGATTAGTACCTCTAATCTTTTTCCGTGGTGAGGGAGATATCGGTTGTATGATTAGGACCTTACGATTCGCTGCGTAGCTGCATTGAGTTCAAGCTAGTCCAAGTTAGTTAAAGTTAGTTCAAGTGAGTTCAAGTTAGTCAATTGAGTTCATCATTGGTATTAAAGTTATTATCGGAATTGTAGGTGAATACAACAAAGTTAGGAAGAATTATAGGCACGACTTTGAGTATAGTATTTCTGGCCATGGGTTCGGACAGATCTCCCGGAAAGGAAGCCCAAGGGGCAGGTGAAGGCGTCAGCCCGCTGTGCGCGCTGTGCCAGAAAGCCATACTGACAAAGGATGAGGTATTCGGATCGGTTTGCGAGCACGTGTTCCATCTTCCCTGTATGACCACCCATTTAAAGACTAGCAATGTTTGCCCGGTATGTAAAGGCAGGTGTAGAACTGTAAGCGGGGCGGTGCCGAAGGTAGTAGCGCAAAATACTCGCGCTCAGTCTAAGGAACGTGCCAAAGGGGGAGAAGAAGCGAGTTCTTCTAAAAATATAGATCTGGTGGCAATGGAACAGAGATTGCTCACTTCACTAAGCAAACGAATGGCAGAACTGATTCAAAGCTCGGTAGTTGATTCAATGCAACAGTTAACCCGAACCTCAAGTCAGTCCACTGTCACCGCAGCTTTAGACCGTTCTTCAACGCCGTTGTCCGAGCAGTTGCAAGCAACCAACTATGGTGAGGGAACTAGTCCTGGCCATAGACTAGAACCCCAAAGCATAGCTCATCCGTCACTATTGAGAAGCGGTTTTTCTGATTTATCCCAGAGACCGGACAAAGTAGTCCATATACTTAATGGCTGGAAAATTAAGTTCTCGGGAGTCGGAGTATCGATAGATAACTTCATATATAGAGTAGAGGCATTGACCCATCAAACTTTGGAAAGAAATTTTTCCGTGCTTTGCCGGAATGTGAGTGTTTTGTTTGAAGGCCAAGCTAACGAGTTCTACTGGCGACATCACAAGGCCGTAGTTGAAGTTCAATGGAATACTTTATGTGCTGCCTTACGACTTCAGTTTCGCCAAGAAAAAGATGACGTCGACATCGAAGAGCTGATCCGAAACCGAAAGCAAAGGGCAAGCGAGACTTTCGATAGTTTTTACGATAGCATCTCTAACTTGACCGATCAGTTGGAAGTACCCTGGACCATTCGGAAGTTGGTCCGTGTATTAAAGAACAACCTGCGTCCGGAAATTCGCCATGAGCTGTTGAATATCGATTTAAAAAGTGTACAGGAGCTCAGGGAAGTGTGCCGCAGGCGGGAGATGTTTTTAGAAGACGTCAAAAGTACGAATGGGTATACCAAAGCTGTTCCATTTCGACGTGAAGTATCAGAACTACTGCTAGATCGGGAGCTACGAGAAGACTCAGACACCGAGAGGGTGTTGGCGGTAGAAGCCATCTCGTTAATCTGCTGGAACTGTCATCAGACCGGTCACAGATATCAAGATTGCGTTTCAGAACGAAAAGTTTTTTGTTACGGCTGTGGAGCCGCGAACACTTATAAACCAAGTTGCGAAAAGTGTACAAAAAACTCCAAGTCCAGCACGCCGAAGTCGCAGTACAAACTGAAGACTTCGAGTGTGCTTCGCCATCAAGGCACAAACACCGATTAACTTCGGAGCCAACAACAGTGACATCACTGATTACACCGGACTTTCAAAAAAGCAACAATGATTTAGCGTTGGATTGCAAACTCGGATCAAAAAAAATTTTAACTGGCTGTGAATTACCAGAGACCGTAGGGAAGAATAAATCTCGGGGAAAGAAGCGAATGATTCGATTCTGGCAAGAAGTAAAGAGGAGTAAATCAGGTGTGGCGTATCTAAGCGCTCTCTCTGAAATGGCTAGAGATCCTCGTCCGTTTTTACCGATTCAACTGTTAGACCGCACAGTATACGGTTTGCTGGATTCAGGAGCGTCCATCAGCTGTATAGGAGGTAACTTAGCGAGCGAAGTGATGTGCGGAAACGTACCTTACAAGAGAATCACGGAAAAGGCTAAAACCGCTGATGGAAGAGCACAACGGATAGCAGGGAAAATGAGGATAGACATCGAATACGGAGGTGATAAAAAGTCACTAGAGATTTATTTGATTCCTTCATTGAAACATGACCTATATCTCGGAATTGATTTCTGGAATTTATACGATTTACTGCCTAGTAGGTTGAGGGTATCAGAAATAGAGGCTCCGCCAACGAAGGATAGTGAGGAACAACATTCGTTAACCAGAACCCAAAAGGACCAACTGTCCAAGGTCATAGACGCTTATCCCTCGTTCGCTGTAAATGGCTTAGGTAAAACGAACTTAATCACACACGTGATCGACGTAGGAAATGCCAAGCCAGTAAAACAAAGGCATTTTCCTGTTTCGCCAGCCGTTGAAAAGGCCATGTATACCGAAATAGACCGGATGTTACAGTTAGTTGTGATTGAGGAATCGGACAGTCCGTGGTCCTCACCGATAGTAATGGTTACTAAGCCCGGAAAGGTTCGGATCTGCTTAGATTGTCAAAAGGTAAACGGTTTCACAGAAAAGGACGCTTATCCTTTGCCTCAGATTAGTGGCATTCTTAGCCGACTGCCGAATCCAGAATACATCACGAGTCTTGATTTGAAGGACGCCTACTGGCAAGTACCGTTACAGCTCAAGTCTCGTGATAAGACCGCGTTTACGGTTCCGGGTAGGCCTCTGTACCAATTCAAGGTAATGCCGTTTGGATTGTGTAATGCCACCAGCACCATGTCTCGCTTAATGGATAAAGTAGTTCCAGCCCGGTTGCGGAACGAAGTATTCGTTTATTTAGACGATTTATTAGTTGTTTCCTCGAATTTTGAAAAACACCTAGAGGTTTTGTCAGAGATATCTAGGCATCTGAAACAAGCAGGATTGACGATCAATACTGCTAAAAGTCATTTCTGCATGCGACGAGTGCGTTACCTAGGTCATGTCATAGGAGATGGGGGTATCCGGACAGATCCCGAGAAGATCAAGGCGATCACCAGTTATCC
Organism: Drosophila miranda; assembly: GCF_003369915.1. Lineage (NCBI taxonomy): Eukaryota > Metazoa > Arthropoda > Insecta > Diptera > Drosophilidae > Drosophila > Drosophila miranda. Next base: position 503,799 of record NW_022881625.1, read on the forward strand.
CTTACCCAAAACTCTAAAGGGACTGAGAAGTTTTATGGGTTTATGTGGATGGTATCGTAAATTCGTACCAAATTTCGCTTCGCTCTCTGCTCCATTAACGGACGTCATGACCACCAAACGGAAATTCACTTTGACGGATGAAGCGGTAAAAGCTTTTGACGCCTTGAAGCAATGTCTCTGTGAAGCCCCGGTACTGAGAAGTCCAGATTTTACAAAACCTTTCTACATTCATTGCGACGCCAGCAAAACAGGAGTGGTAGGAGTATTAGTACAGTTGTCCAAAGAGGGAGACGAATGCCCTATTGCCTTCGTTTCAAAGAAGTTGAACAGAGCGCAACGTAATTACACTGTGACGGAGCAGGAATGCTTGGCGGCAATAGTATCTTTGAAGAACTTCAGAGCATACGTGGAAGGTCATGAGTTCACGATCATAACCGATCACGCCTCGTTAAAATGGCTTATGTCTAACACAGATCTAAGTTCCCGGTTAGCTCGTTGGGCCATTGCTCTGCAGAGGTATCGATTCAAGATCGAACATCGTAAAGGTGCGCAGAACGTAGTACCCGATTTTTTGTCCCGGGTCAACGAAGCTGAAGTAGCAGCTTTGGATTCACCTGATGGGTCGTGGGTCGATTTATCTTCTAAACACTTCTTATCGTCCGAATATACGGATTTAGTACAGAAGGTCCAGGCTAACCAGGACCAGCTGCCTGACTTAAAAACGGATAAGGGATTTGTGTACCGTCGCGCTGAACATCTGACCGGAGAACAAGTTCACGACGAGTACGCTTGGAAGCTGTGGATACCAAAGATAATGGTTCCCGACGTGCTTGCGCGCGCTCACGACAATTCGTTAGCGTCCCAAGGAGGAATCCACAAGACTATTGAACGCATAAGGCGACATTATTTCTGGCCTGGTCTAGTATCCGACGTAAAAGCACACATCAATGCTTGTCTCGTGTGTAAGACGACCAAAGCCCCGAATTATGTTCTTCAACCTCCGTTAGGGAAAGCGCCGGAGAGTCAGCGGTTCTTTCAAAGACTGTTCGTGGATTTCCTGGGACCTTATCCCAGGTCGAGAGGCGGAAACATAGGCATTTTTATCGTACTGGACCACTTCTCGAAATACATCTTCCTGAAGCCCGTCAAGAAAATAAGCGCTGACGTGGTGGTTAAGTATCTCGAAACTGAATTATTCATGACGTTTGGTGTTCCCGAAACAATCGTATCTGATAATGGACCCCAGCTCCGATCCGAAACGTTTCGAAAGCTTTTAAGTCGGTTTGAAATAACACACACTTTAACGGCCGTGCATTCACCGCAAGCGAACGCCTCTGAGCGTGTGAACCGGTCAGTGATTAGCGGGATCAGGGCGTACCTACGAACCGATCAGAAGGATTGGGACAAGCACCTAAGTCGCATTTCATGTGCGCTAAGATCCGCGTCTCATGCTAGTATAGGGACTACCCCGTACTACATGGTGTTTGGCCAGCATATGGTCACCGCCGGGTCGACATATTCGCTACTCAGGAAATTAAAGTTACTAGACGATCGATCCTTGGTATTCAACAGACCCGACTCGCTTGAAATCATACGCAAGGGCGCCTGTGTACAAATGCAGAAGATGCACGATCAAAACGAGAAGCGATACAACCTGCGCTCAAGACAAGTAGATTTCGCCGTAGGTCAGGAAGTGTTCCGGAGGAACTTCAAGCAAAGCTGCTTCCAAACAGGGTACAGTGCCAAATTTGGACAAGCGTTTGTGAAGGCTCGAGTTCGAAGAAAGCTTGGCGGTGCGTATTATGAATTGGAAGACTTGCAAGGACGATCTTTGGGGAACTACCACGCAAAGGACATACGACAATGATAAGTCGCTTCATGCGGTATCAGCCTAGGAGATGTAACCACCCCTAGTCTGATCTGGTGGGGGGGCTTTGTAGCGGGCCTGAAGCGACGTAGAAGAAGTCGATAGGAAAGGGCGCAACCAAGGCCCCCAACAAGCGGCCACGCTCAGCGGAGGACCCCGCAAATCAGTCAGGCCAAGCCCAGCAAGCCAAGCGGGTGAAGACCCACCTCACGAACCGGTCGTTCGCTGAGGTGGCGAGGGGCAAAACCCTGATCGGTGTCCTGGACAGGGGCGCCGAGGACGGCCATGTCCCTCGCGATAAGTGGCACCTGGTGGAGAACGAGCTCCAGGACCGGTTCCTACTGGAACCGAGGAACAGAGGCCGGAAGAAACCTGAATGGTGGAATCCGAAACTGGGTGACCTCCGGAAAGCCTCCCGGAGACTCTTCAATAAAGCTAAGGCTGAAAACGTTGAGCAAAACTGGGCCGAATACAAGGCCAGTCTGTCAACCTACAACAAAGAACTTAGAAAAGCCAAACGCGCCTCCTGGCGTAAGTTCTGCAGCGAAATCGAGAGTAACTCAGAAGCCTCACGCTTGCGCAGAGTTCTCTCGAAGACAACACCCACCCTGGGCTACTTGAAGAACACCGACCAGTCGTGGACTACGTCCAGCGAGGAGTCGCTAAATCTTCTCCTAAATACCCACTTCCCTGGCTGCGATGAAAACAGACCCAACTACCTCGCGCCTCCTTCTGTCGCCTCAAATGCCATCTTGAGACTGCTAAGCCAGGAGAACATTTCCTGGGCGATCAGAAGCTTTAAACCCTACAAGTCCGCGGGGCCAGACGGCATTTTCCCTGCCCAACTGATTCACGCGGGACATAAAGCCATTAACTGGCTCAAAATAATTTACGAGGGAATCTTCTCCCACGGGTGCATTCCTGACACCTGGCTTCAGACCAAAGTCGTATTCATACCCAAGGCAGGCAAGCCCTCGCACACTGCCCAAAAGATTTCAGACCCATAAGTCTATCGTCTTTTCTTCTAAAGGCGATGGAGCGGCTCCTGGGGCTGCATCTAACGGCGTGCATTCCGTCCAGTCTGATCTCAGACTCCCAGCATGCCTATCGGAAGGGAAGATCCACCGAAACGGCCCTACACTCGATCACATCGATCATCGAAGCATCCCTTAATTTTAAGGAGTACACCCTAGTAGCCTTCCTCGACATAGAAGGCGCCTTTAACAACATCCTTCCGACCGCCATCACGGGCGCACTGACGGATCTGGGCGTTGACTCCAGGACGGTGAGCCTGATCGATCAGATGCTACAATGCAGGACGGTTGAGGCATCACTGGGGACGTCAACGTGTACCAGATTTGTCAGCAGAGGCACACCGCAGGGCGGAGTCCTCTCGCCCCTCCTATGGAACGTGGCAGTGAACACACTGCTGCGGGAGATAGAGGGGGGTGGCTGCCGTGTGGTGGCGTACGCGGACGATGTTGCCATAGCATTCTCCGGAAAATTTCCGCAGACATTGTGTGAGTGCATGACAAGTACTCTCACGAAAATGTCGAAATGGGCAGACAAATGCGGGTTAGGCGTAAACCCGTCTAAAACGGAACTGGTGCTTTTCACTAGGAAGTACAAAGTTCCGGTACTGATTCCCCAAGACTATGTGGGGAAACGCTAGTCTTCAGCAACAACGCCAAGTATCTTGGCCTAATCCTCGATAGAAAGCTCGATTGGAAATTGAGCATAGAGGACAGAGTAAAGAAGGCCACAGTGGCCCTCTATACTTGCAGGAAAGCCATCGGACTAAAATGGGGAATGACCCCCTATATAGTTCGGTGGCTCTACACCGCCATCATACGACCAATCATGCTCTATGGAGTGGTGGTATGGTGGCCAGCCTTGGACAGAAGGACATGCCTCAATAAACTCAGCAGAGTTCAGCGCATGGCAGAGCTATGCATAACTGGCGGGCTACGCACTACTCCAGGGGAAGCCCTGGATACTGTGCTGGACCTCCTCCCTGTGGATCTCATGGGAAAGAAGGTGGCAACACTTTCCGCCCTCAGAATGAGAGAAGCCAGACTGTGGAAAGCATCCGCGGTTGGGCACTCGGGAATCCTGATGAGACTCCCGCAATTACCAGAGAGGACAGATTACTGTATCCCCAGTGATCACCTCTCGACGCCCTTCCAGGTATCAATCCCATCTAGGGAGGACTGGGAGATGGGCGAACCAGGACCTGCAAATGCGGTCCACTTCTACACTGATGGCTCAAAGCTAGACGGCCGCGTGGGAGGCGGAGTCTACTGCAGCGAGCTGAACATCAGTCATTGCTTCAGGCTCCCGGATCACTCTAGTGTGTTCCAAGCGGAGGTTGAAGCCATCAAGGAGGCCATTTCGATCGTCTCCAAATTACTTCTAGATACGCACTTAGTGTGCGTCTTCTCGGACAGCCAAGCAGCTATCAAAGCTCTAGGCTCAATATCGTCGAACTCAGCGACTGTAAATGACTGCCGCAGGTCTCTGCACGAGATCGCAGAGCAGTTAGATCTCTTCCTTATATGGGTCCCCGGCCACAGGGACATCGAGGGGAATGACGCCGCCGACGAGCTAGCCAGGCAGGGTACTAAGATTCCTCTCCTACCGGAGAGGGAGCAAGTAGCGATGCCCTTGGCTACGTGCAGGCTCCTAACGCACGAATTGTTCGAGCAAAATGCCAATAGGAGATGGCAGCAAACCGTTTCCTGTAAAGTCTCAAGATTGATATGGCCATATCGATCGAAGAAGCGCTCAGCAGAGCTGTATAAACTCAGCAGAGCACAGTGCTCTGCAGTTACTAGAGCCATTACGGGACCCTGGCAGATCGGCACTCACGCCTGTAGACTGTCAATCCCTCATAACGACTTCTGCAGGAGTTGTCGCGACGAGGAGGAGGAGGAATCGGTCCCCCACTTCTCCTGCAACTGCCCAGCCCTTGGAAATCGTCGTCTTCGTATTCTCGGGGCCGCTTTCCTCACGGACATTTCGGACCTGTCCGTAATCAAAACAGGGACCTTGTCCAAATACATCCAAGCCACCGGATCGGACTGCCCTTAACCTGCAGTAGTATGCTCTCACGGTTCGGGCAACGTGAAGGGGCACATGCCCATGCGGCAACACAACGGACCTTTTATAGGTCCAAGTGAGCTTGGGGGCGGGAGGCTCTTATCCCCCCCCTCCCGGCTACCGCCTTAACCTAACCTAACCTAACCTTGGTACCGCTTGGCTTGGCTTGGCTTGACATTGCGGTGCTTTGGCTGACGCCGCTGCCGCTGCCGACGCCGCCAATGCCTCAAGCCGGCGACTACCGCTGCTGCTGCTAATGGTCTGCTGCTGCTGCTGGCGTTCCTGGGTATGGACCGCCTCCACCCAGTCGCCGATCTGGAACTGCTCCTCCTCCTGGCTGGTGAGATTGGGAATGGCCGCCCAGCTGTTGGGGCAGGGCAGGTCGGGGTCGGGGATGGGGCTTGTGGCCGGAGTGGCCGTGATGGTGGTGTCGGCATGGTGTGTGGTCCTCACATACCCGGTAATGGTGGCTGGAGCCGGTCCAGGAATTGGAGGAAGTGCCTCCAACCAGGTGGCGGAGTCGGTGGATTGGCGTCTCAGTATCGCTGCGTTTGCCACGGTGCCGGTCGCTGCGCTGTCGGCGCTGGCTTCGCCGTCGGCGGCGCTGTCGGAGCTGGCAGTGGAAATGGCTGATTTGGGGCGATCCCTGGCTGTGACGCCGCGTGGTCCTCGTCGTCGTCGTCCTCTTCTGGCAGTGGATCCGCGTGGCATAGCTGCGCTGGATTGGCTTTGGTTGGATTTGGTAATAAATTTTTCGACCGACGCGAGTGGAGTTTTTGACAAGCCAAATTATTCACACAGTTTTTTATTGGATTTTTTTCAATATATACCCGCTTTGGGTTGAGGGCTCTCAGTGCTCCAACAGGGGAGGGGCTGAGAGGCTGGGGTGTGAGCCGCCAGCAACCAAGCGCGTTGCTTTATTAATATTTTTTTGGGCAGTATATGTCTTAATTTAATTTATGTACATTTTTGTGTTTGTTTTACAATTAAACTTTAAACGACACTTCAAACACACACTAGTACATTTGATGGCACAATAAACTTTACAAACATATAATACTGCAGCAACGAAACACTTGTAACCTCGAAATAGGCCCGCAGCCAGCAGGGTGGGGGGGGGGGGGGGGGGGAAAGGGAAAAAGAGAGAGACACAAAATATTCGGCACTTTGACGGAGGGACTAAACTAAACCTCGAACACGTCTCGACTCCACAACGTTCACGACACGACTTTTCCTTTGGACAGAGACCCAGACTCGAGACCAATCCACGATCGGGGCAAAAGGCTCCAAAAGTACGAACTGTCAAGAGGGGGGAGGGGGGGGACTCGTCGAAGCCGCTCTGGCGCGAAATGAATAATAGTGGTTGGCAAGTGTGTGTGTGTGTGTGGTGTGAGTCAAGAAAGTAAAGTGGGGCCACGCTCGAAAGTATGCTGTCTCTTCCCTTTGTAATTCTCCCTAACTTAAAAATTTGATTTGCAATCCCCTGTGAGTTCGTCAACTCGATGTTTTGTTGGCTGTAATGCGGTATGTGGTCTTCAGTCCCCTCTACTACCCTTGCCGCCTGCTGAGGGCAGACGACTAGGAATGTAGCATGTACATGTGGGCGGGCAGTTTATAGGGGGCGTAGTTGATTTATGCGAAGACTAGCATTTTTGGCTCAATTTAGGCCGTAGTGGTGGTGGTGTGGCGGCAACTGATGCTGATTTGAAAGTCGATTTGAAACCGATAATCAATTGTCAGCACCGTTGCCGCCGAAGATTTTTATCACAGATTGTAATAATTTTGTAGTGGGGTGTCGGAGAACCGCACTAATTACGAAAATAACAATGGGGAAGAAGGGGTTAAAGAAATGAGATCGAAAATTCAGAAATTGAGGAATAGATAAAGAGAAAAGGTAAACAATGCAGGTGCTTTCCGTGGAAAATAAAAAAAAAGAGACAAGCACTTGCAGAAATAACAATACAGATAAGTAGTAGACTGGAGTGAAGACGACGGAAAAACAGGTAAAACAGGTAATAAAAGAGATACTACACTGGAACAAAGACAAGACAAAACAGGTACAATTGATTTACGTTTACAATATTACAATAAACATAACAATTTAAAATAATGTCTATATCTTTTTTTTCTATAATTACAGGGAAGACAAGAAACAGCGGAGCATCGGCCGGCATAGCAAAACACAATGCTTGTAAAGACATTGCGTTGCATACCGGCCGACCCCGTCGTCCCCCCTGGTCGTCGAAATTGGCGTCATCCGAAGTCGTCAGAAGTAGGTGCAATTAGCACCTCGTCGTCGTCGTTGTGGCTGTGGCTGCCCTCTTGGAGAACCAGTGGCACTGGTCCGGCCACCAGCTGGGAGCCAGGAGTAGACGGCACACATTTTACTGTGGCGACACGGGTCCGGCCGCCAAAGTGAAATGGACGTGAGTGTGTGTGTGCGTCGGCAATTGTGGCCCTAATGTAGAGCGAGTGGCACTGGTCCGGCCACCAGCTGGGAGCCAGGAGTAGATGGCACACATTTTACTGTGGCGACACGGGTCCGGCCGCCAAAGTGAAATGGATGTGAGTGTGTGTGTGCGTCGGCAATTGTGGCCCTAATGTAGAGCGAGTGGCACTGGTCCGGCCACCAGCTGGGAGCCAGGAGTAGATGGCACACATTTTACTGTGGCGACACGGGTCCAGCCGCCAAAGTGAAATGGATGTGAGTGTGTGTGTGCGTCGGCAATTGTGGCCCTAATGTAGAGCGAGTGGCACTGGTCCGGCCACCAGCTGTGGGCAATGGCGGACAACGACACAGATAACTCGAACGGCACAGGTCCGGCCGCCCAAGTGTTTGTGTGTGTGTGTCTGAATAGCTGGCGGTAAGTATTTTGAGAGCCCTTTTTTTTCGTATGTGTGGCTGATGGATTTTTTTCCTTTTCCAGGACCACAGGGCACTCTGAATGCCATGGCACTGGATCCGGCCACCAACTAAGGACGATGGCGGACACGACACACATAACTCGAACGGCACAGGTCCGGCCGCCCAAGTGTAATGGATGTTTGTGTGTGTGTGTGTATTTCCATTCCAGGTACACATGGCACTCTGAATGCTTTGATGGCGGCAGCGTCCGTTGTTCATTTTTGTTGTGGCATGCGAGTGATATGCATTTGTCATTTAATCCAATGCAGTGGCAGAGATGTGTCCAATTAGTACACAGCGTTCCAGGATATCTGGTTGTCAAGATGGTACCTCATGTCATCCATGGAGTCGTCATCTGTCCACATCTCATCGTCATCATTTTCTTCATCCATTTCAGGATCCGTCTCTGGAATGGCGGCTGGCGTTGGCCCTAACGTTTTTTGTGGTGGCTGTGATCGTGGTGGTTTCTTTGACCGCCTGGCTGCTGGAGCTGGGGCAACCACTGTTGCTGCTGCCATTGTTGGTGGATTTTCCGATGTAACTGCAACTGCTGGAGTTGCCGTCACTGCCTGGGATTGGATGAGCGAGGTGAGTAGTGACACCGTCCCTTCCAGCCTCTTTTCCAATCGCGTCATCCTCTGCGTATTCTCCAACAGTTTCTGGCTGCAGGATCCCTCGAAAGATTGGCGTTTCGGCTGCATCTTCTGCCGGGAGCGGTTGTTGGCAAACTGCTGCTGCTGCTGCTGTCGCTGTTGTTGTTCGCGCTGCGGCTGCTGTTGCAGCTGCTGTAGCTGCTGCTGTTGTGGTGCCTGGGAACGGGTCAATGGCTTCTCTGGACGTCGTCGCCCTTTGCGTAGGCCAGAGGCAGCAGGCGTCTGTTTTTTTTTTTTTCGATGTAATTTTGATGCAAGTGCACGCCTACGTTGCGCACACTCGCCCGCCAGTTTTGCTACTGACGGAGTTTATTTCCAGCTTTTTCTTATTACCTAGGACATGGCAATTTACATTTAAGCTTAACTTACAACAATAATGCGATTTTAAAATTGGCGGGCTGTTAACATTAACATTACATTGACATTAGCATTACATTAACATTAACATTATAGCATGAAACTACTGGTCTGGCAGCCCTTATGTGTCAATCACAGGATTAACGTACATAAATCAGCAAGTGGTCACAAACAGATAAGTATTGACAATATTTGAACAATTATTTACATTTTAATCTAATTTAATTATATTTTATTTCTATTTGCAGGTACTGGATCATCGTCGTCGTCTGGAGCAGTGTGTTTGGCACGGTGCGCAACCGTACGGCGCTGGATGAGCGCGTGTGTAAGGTGCGGCAGGAGACGTGGACAATGCACAGCGCCGTGCAGAGTGGATGGAGCGATCGCCGTGGTCCTCCAGGTGGCCCGGGATTCGGCCAAATTTGTGTGGCGATGGTTGCCAGCAGCCATGAAGTGCAGGAAAACCACCCCTGCGTGGATTCGGATGCGCCATGTGTGCAGCGCAAGCGTATCCAAATTTGCATTCATGGCCAACCAGCAGCCGTGATGACTCTCGTCCGCGGAGCCCTTCTGGAGGCCGGATGCCGTGGTGACGCCCATGAGGAAGGATCAGAGGAGCAACTAGGGGTGTCGCCCGGTGTCGCAAGCGTGTTTGTACACGCTTCAGGTGAATTTTGTGCCGTTTTAAATTGCTCTGTGGAGGGGATAATTTTGCAAATTTTAATGTCATTTTTACATTTACCAGGTACAACGACAATGTCCACCACAGGAATATTGGACTTGCTGCGGCCGGATTGCGGCGTCCCAATAAACGGCGCCTTGCTGCACCAAAGTGCGGAGTGACTGTGGCGGTGTGTGCAATGTGCCGGCCGGCAACATCGTCGTTGTTGTGGTCGTCGTCATCTGAGATGGATTGGACATCGGTGATGATTTGGACGTCGTCGTCGTCGTCATCGGTAATGATTTGGACGTCGTCGTCGTCGTCGACCACCCGTTCAAGGCGCCGTCGGACTTGCTCCAGTCCGTGGTCCAGAAGTGCCTCTTGCGGATTGCGTCGATGGCTGTCGTCCAGGGTGCGTGAGCTGCTGCTTGCAGCCCGTGTCTGGCAACGATAATGTGACGTCTGCAGGTTGCTGCTCGCCAGAATTTGCTGTGTCTGCTGCTGGGTCCGCTGCTGTGTCTGCTGCTGGGTCCGCTGCTGCGTCTGCTGCTGCATCTGTTGCTGAGTCTGCTGCTGCGTCTGTTGCTGAGTCTGCTGCTGGGTATGCTGCTGCGTCACTGGATCGGGATCCCCCTCGTAATCTGGCAGGATTATCCTTTGGACAGATAGTGGCTGGCCAAAGATAAGAGCCACTATTCTTTCTCGGGGAGTTTGGCCGCTGAGGTATCGTTTCCTGAAGCAATTTATCATCGAACCGTTGAACCTTTCGGGGTTCGGATTGATGATATTTTGTTGTTGGATTCTTCTTAATTGCCTGGCGTCTGATTCCTCCTGTCTATTTCTTTTCAGCTCCTCCTCTTCGAGACGGACCAGCGCTGGAAGCGATTCCTCGGAGATGGCCGGATCTGGATGTTGTTGTTGATGGCTGCTCCGATCCTGATTTTGAGGCTGCAGCGGGCGGAAGTGTTGGAGCAGCTGTTGCAGATATCGTGGCCTCTGCAATCGCTGTGGCTCATTCGGCTGCAGTAATAGTTTCCGAGCCTCCGGATTGACATGGCAAGCCAAGGAGTTGGCGAAGCGCCCACTTGCCGCATGGAACACTTCGTCAATTGTGTCTAGATTGTGAGTCTGCCTTATGGCATCGTTCCTGGTGAACCTTGTCGCCTTCATTGCCCGTCTAATGATTTTATTTTGTAGGCTTTGCACCCGTCTCAGCTGGGAATCGGATGTAAGTGCGCCCCAAACCGGAAGACCATATTGCCAAATGGGCATGATGAGCTGCTTGATGACGATAGCCTTGATTTCGTTAGGCAGCCGGCTTTTTGGGCCAGCAAGCCACTCCAGTTTGGCCGCTCTTGATCGGAGTTTTGTGCAGAGCGTCGTGATGTGTGAGCTTAGGGTGAGTTTTTTGTCCAATTTTATGCCCAGATATGTGTGTGATTTGTCAAGTGGCACAGCCTGTCCATTTATAGTCGGCGTTTGCCTTAAGTCCGTTGATCTAATTGTCCTCAGTGTGAATATTACATGTCCGGTTTTTTTTTGCATTTATGTTAATGCACCACTTCTTGGCCCATATAGAGAAGTGTTGTAGGTACCGCTGGTTATTTTTGACTGCCACATTTGGGATTGCAGATGCGCTCATTATCACCGTGTCGTCGGCATACGTGGACAGCAGCATTGATTCCCGTTCTGGATGGAAGCCAGTGCTGTCAGGGATGAGGTGAGGCATGGGCATGTCCGAGGCATAGATCGTGTATAGTATTGGCCCAAGTACACTACCCTGCGGGACTCCAGCTGATATTTTTCCGATTCTTTTTTTTTTTTTTTTTTTTTTTCGATGTAATTTAGATGCAAGTGCACGCCTACGTTGCGCACACTCGCCCGCCAGTTTTGCTACTGACGGAGTTTATTTCCAGCTTTTCTTATTACCTAGGACATGGCAATTTACATTTAAGCTTGACTCACAACAATAATGTGATTTTAAAATTGGCGGGCTGTTAACATTAACATTAACATCTAGAAACATGTTTACATTCTATCAGTCAGGCAGCCTTATTTTGACATTCGCAACAATTGACGTACATTTATACAAACAGGTGGTAAGTACAAAGAAACTTGGTTACTCAAAGATAAGTATTAGAGAAAAATGGTAAATTATTAATAGTTTAATATAATTTAATTCTAGTTTCAGGTACTGGTGCAGCAAAATTCGTCATCTTCGTCGGGAGCAGCGTATTATGCATTTTGCGCAACTATTTGATGCTGGATGTGCGCGTGTGTAGGTATGTTGCAGCAGACACGTGGATAGGGCACATAGCCGTGCGGAGTAGATGAGGCCGCCATCGTGGGACCCCAGACGGCCAAGGATTTGGCCGGGAGTGTGCGAGGACGATAGCTGGTGGCCATGAAGTGCTGCAAAAACATTTTTGCCCGGATGTGGATGCGCTTTGTGTGCAGCGCAAACATTTCCGAATTTGAACTCATGGCCAACCGGCAGCCGTGATGACTCTCGTCCGCGGAGCCCTTCTGGAGGCCGGATGCCGTGGTGACGCCCATGAGGAAGGATCAGAGGAGCAACTAGGGGTGTCGCCCGGTGTTTGTACACGCTTCAGGTGAATTTTGTGCCGTTTTAAATTGCTCTGTGGAGGGGATAATTTTGCAAATTTTAATGTCATTTTTACATTTACCAGGTACAACGACAATGTCCACCACAGGAATATTGGACTTGCTGCGGCCGGATTGCGGCGTCCCAATAATCGGCGCCTTGCTGCACCAAAGTGCGGAGTGACTGTGGCGGTGTGTGCAATGTGCCGGCCGGCATCATCGTCGTTGTTGTGGTCGTCGTCATCTGAGATGGATTGGACATCGGTGATGATTTGGACGTCGTCGTCGTCGTCATCGGTAATGATTTGGACGTCGTCGTCGTCGTCGTCGACCACCCGTTCAAGGCGCCGTCGGACTTGCTCCAGTCCGTGGTCCAGAAGTGCCTCTTGCGGATTGCGTCGATGGCTGTCGTCCAGGGTGCGTGAGCTGCTGCTTGCAGCCCGTGTCTGGCAACGATAATGTGACGTCTGCAGGTTGCTGCTCGCCAGAATTTGCTGTGTCTGCTGCTGGGTCCGCTGCTGTGTCTGCTGCTGGGTCCGCTGCTGCGTCTGCTGCTGCATCTGTTGCTGAGTCTGCTGCTGCGTCTGTTGCTGAGTCTGCTGCTGGGTATGCTGCTGCGTCACTGGATCGGGATCCCCCTCGTAATCTGGCAGGACTATCCTTTGGACAGATAGTGGCTGGCCAAAGATAAGAGCCACTATTCTTTCTCGGGGAGTTTGGCCGCTGAGGTATCGTTTCCTGAAGCAATTTATCATCGAACCGTTGAACCTTTCGGGGTTCGGATTGATGATATTTTGTTGTTGGATTCTTCTTAATTGCCTGGCGTCTGATTCCTCCTGTCTCTTTCTTTTCAGCTCCTCCTCTTCGAGACGGACCAGCGCTGGAAGCGATTCCTCGGAGATGGCCGGATCTGGATGTTGTTGTTGATGGCTGCTCCGATCCTGATTTTGAGGCTGCAGCGGGCGGAAGTGTTGGAGCAGCTGTTGCAGATATCGTGGCCTCTGCAATCGCTGTGGCTCATACGGCTGCAGTAATAGTTTCCGAGCCTCCGGATTGACATGGCAAGCCAAGGAGTTGGCGAAGCGCCCACTTGCCGCATGGAACACTTCGTCAATTGTGTCTAGATTGTGAGTCTGCCTTATGGCATCGTTCCTGGTGAACCTTGTCGCCTTCATTGCCCGTCTAATGATTTTATTTTGTAGGCTTTGCACCCGTCTCAGCTGGGAATCGGATGTAAGTGCGCCCCAAACCGGAAGACCATATTGCCAAATGGGCATGATGAGCTGCTTGATGACGATAGCCTTGATTTCGTTAGGCAGCCGGCTTTTTGGGCCAGCAAGCCACTCCAGTTTGGCCGCTCTTGATCGGAGTTTTGTGCAGAGCGTCGTGATGTGTGAGCTTAGGGTGAGTTTTTTGTCCATTTTTATGCCCAGATATGTGTGTGATTTGTCAAGTGGCACAGCCTGTCCATTTATAGTCGGCGTTTGCCTTAAGTCCGTTGATCTAATTGTCCTCAGTGTGAATATTACATGTCCGGTTTTTTTTGCATTTATGATTTATGTTAATGCACCACTTCTTGGCCCATATAGAGAAGTGTTGTAGGTACCGCTGGTTATTTTTGACTGCCACATTTGGGATTGCAGATGCGCTCATTATCACCGTGTCGTCGGCATACGTGGACAGCAGCATTGATTCCCGTTCTGGATGGAAGCCAGTGCTGTCAGGGATGAGGTGAGGCATGGGCATGTCCGAGGCATAGATCGTGTATAGTATTGGCCCAAGTACACTACCCTGCGGGACTCCAGCTGATATTTTTCCGATTCTTTTTTTTTTTTTTTTTTTTTCGAGGTAATTTAGATGCATGTGCACGCCTACGTTGCGCACACTCGCCCGCCAGTTTTGCTACTGACGGAGTTTATTTCCAGCTTTTCTTATTACCTAGGACATGGCAATTTACATTTAAGCTTGACTCACAACAATAATGTGATTTTAAAATTGGCGGGCTGTTAACATTAACATTAACATCTAGAAACATGTTTACATTCTATCAGTCAGGCAGCCTTATTTTAGAGAAAAATGGTCAATTATTAATAGTTTAATATAATTTAATTCTAGTTTCAGGTACTGGTGCAGCAAAATTCGTCATCTTCGTCGGGAGCAGCGTATTATGCATTTTGCGCAACTATTTGATGCTGGATGTGCGCGTGTGTAGGTATGTTGCAGCAGACACGTGGATAGGGCACATAGCCGTGCGGAGTAGATGAGGCCGCCATCGTGGGACCCCAGACGGCCAAGGATTTGGCCGGGAGTGTGCGAGGACGATAGCTGGTGGCCATGAAGTGCTGCAAAAACATTTTTGCCCGGATTTGGATGCGCTTTGTGTGCAGCGCAAACATTTCCGAATTTGAACTCATGGCCAACCGGCAGCCGTGATGACTCTCGTCCGCGGAGCCCTTCTGGAGGCCGGATGCCGTGGTGACGCCCATGAGGAAGGATCAGAGGAGCAACTAGGGGTGTCGCCCGGTGTCGCAAGCGTGTTTGTACACGCTTCAGGTGAATTTTGTGCCGTTTTAAATTGCTCTGTGGAGGGGATAATTTTGCAAATTTTAATGTCATTTTTACATTTACCAGGTACAACGACAATGTCCACCACAGGAATATTGGACTTGCTGCGGCCGGATTGCGGCGTCCCAATAATCGGCGCCTTGCTGCACCAAAGTGCGGAGTGACTGTGGCGGTGTGTGCAATGTGCCGGCCGGCATCATCGTCGTTGTTGTGGTCGTCGTCATCTGAGATGGATTGGACATCGGTGATGATTTGGACGTCGTCGTCGTCGTCATCGGTAATGATTTGGACGTCGTCGTCGTCGACCACCCGTTCAAGGCGCCGTCGGACTTGCTCCAGTCCGTGGTCCAGAAGTGCCTCTTGCGGATTGCGTCGATGGCTGTCGTCCAGGGTGCGTGAGCTGCTGCTTGCAGCCCGTGTCTGGCAACGATAATGTGACGTCTGCAGGTTGCTGCTCGCCAGAATTTGCTGTGTCTGCTGCTGGGTCCGCTGCTGTGTCTGCTGCTGGGTCCGCTGCTGCGTCTGCTGCTGCATCTGTTGCTGAGTCTGCTGCTGCGTCTGTTGCTGAGTCTGCTGCTGGGTATGCTGCTGCGTCACTGGATCGGGATCCCCCTCGTAATCTGGCAGGATTATCCTTTGGACAGATAGTGGCTGGCCAAAGATAAGAGCCACTATTCTTTCTCGGGGAGTTTGGCCGCTGAGGTATCGTTTCCTGAAGCAATTTATCATCGAACCGTTGAACCTTTCGGGGTTCGGATTGATGATATTTTGTTGTTGGATTCTTCTTAATTGCCTGGCGTCTGATTCCTCCTGTCTCTTTCTTTTCAGCTCCTCCTCTTCGAGACGGACCAGCGTTGGAAGCGATTCCTCGGAGATGGCCGGATCTGGATGTTGTTGTTGATGGCTGCTCCGGTCCTGATTTTGAGGCTGCAGCGGGCGGAAGTGTTGGAGCAGCTGTTGCAGATATCGTGGCCTCTGCAATCGCTGTGGCTCATACGGCTGCAGTAATAGTTTCCGAGCCTCCGGATTGACATGGCAAGCCAAGGAGTTGGCGAAGCGCCCACTTGCCGCATGGAACACTTCGTCAATTGTGTCTAGATTGTGAGTCTGCCTTATGGCATCGTTCCTGGTGAACCTTGTCGCCTTCATTGCCCGTCTAATGATTTTATTTTGTAGGCTTTGCACCCGTCGCAGCTGGGAATCGGATGTAAGTGCGCCCCAAACCGGAAGACCATATTGCCAAATGGGCATGATGAGCTGCTTGATGACGATAGCATTGATTTCGTTAGGCAGCCGGCTTTTTGGGCCAGCAAGCCACTCCAGTTTGGCCGCTCTTGATCGGAGTTTTGTGCAGAGCGTCGTGATGTGTGAGCTTAGGGTGAGTTTTTTGTCCAATTTTATGCCCAGATATGTGTGTGATTTGTCAAGTGGCACAGCCTGTCCATTTATAGTCGGCGTTTGCCTTAAGTCCGTTGATCTAATTGTCCTCAGTGTGAATATTACATGTCCGGTTTTTTTTGCATTTATGATTTATGTTAATGCACCACTTCTTGGCCCATATAGAGAAGTGTTGTAGGTACCGCTGGTTATTTTTGACTGCCACATTTGGGATTGCAGATGCGCTCATTATCACCGTGTCGTCGGCATACGTGGACAGCAGCATTGATTCCCGTTCTGGATGGAAGCCAGTGCTGTCAGGGATGAGGTGAGGCATGGGCATGTCCGAGGCATAGATCGTGTATAGTATTGGCCCAAGTACACTACCCTGCGGGACTCCAGCTGATGTTTTTCCGATTCTTTTTTTTTTTTTTTTTCGAGGTAATTTAGATGCAAGTGCACGCCTACGTTGCGCACACTCGCCCGCCAGTTTTGCTACTGACGGAGTTTATTTCCAGCTTTTCTTATTACCTAGGACATGGCAATTTACATTTAAGCTTGACTCACAACAATAATGTGATTTTAAAATTGGCGGGCTGTTAACATTAACATTAACATCTAGAAACATGTTTACATTCTATCAGTCAGGCAGCCTTATTTTGACATTCGCAACAATTGACGTACATTTATACAAACAGGTGGTAAGTACAAAGAAACTTGGTTACTCAAAGATAAGTATTAGAGAAAAATGGTCAATTATTAATAGTTTAATCTAATTTAATTCTAGTTTCAGGTACTGGTGCAGCAAAATTCGTCATCTTCGTCGGGAGCAGCGTATTATGCATTTTACGCAACTATTTGATGCTGGATGTGCGCGTGTGTAGGTATGTTGCAGCAGACACGTGGATAGGGCACATAGCCGTGCGGAGTAGATGAGGCCGCCATCGTGGGACCCCAGACGGCCAAGGATTTGGCCGGGAGTGTGCGAGGACGATAGCTGGTGGCCATGAAGTGCTGCAAAAACATTTTTGCCCGGATTTGGATGCGCTTTGTGTGCAGCGCAAACATTTCCGAATTTGAACTCATGGCCAACCGGCAGCCGTGATGACTCTCGTCCGCGGAGCCCTTCTGGAGGCCGGATGCCGTGGTGACGCCCATGAGGAAGGATCAGAGGAGCAACTAGGGGTGTCGCCCGGTGTCGCAAGCGTGATTGCACACGCTTCAGGTGAGTTTTGTGCCGTTTTATATTGCTCTGTGGAGGGGATAATTTTGCAAATTTTAATGTCATTTTTACATTTACCAGGTACAACGACAATGGACTTGCTGCGGCCGGATTGCGGCGTCCCAATAATCGACGCCTTGCTACGCCAAAGTGCGGAGAGACTGCAGCGGTGCGTGTATTGCGCTGGCCGGCATCTTCGTCATCGTCGTCGTCCACAATTTGGATGTCGTCGTCCACAATTTGGATGTCGTCGTCGCTGTCCACCACGCGTTCGAGGCGCCGTCGGACTTGGTCCAGTCCGTGGTCGAGCAGTGCCTCCTGCGGATTGGGTTGATGGATGTCGTCTGGGATGCGTGTGCTGCTGTTTGCAGCCCGTGTCTGGCAGCTCTGGTGTGATGTCGGCCGGCCACTTGCCGTTTGGAATACTTCATCTACTGTGTTAAGATTGTGAGTTTTCCTAATTGATTCGTTCCGGGTGAGCCTGGACGCATTAAAAGCCTTTCTGATTTTTTTTTTTTTTGATGCAAGTGCACGCCTACGTTGCGCACACTCGCCCGCCAGTTTTGCTACTGGCGGAATTTATTTCAGCTTTTTCTTATTACCTAGGACATGGCAATTTACATTTAAGCTTAACTTACAACAATAATGCGATTTTAAAATTGGCGGGCTGTTAACATTAACATTACATTGACATTAGCATTACATTAACATTAACATTATAGCATGAAACTAATGGTCTGGCAGCCCTTATGTGTCAATCACAGGATTAACGTACATAAATCAGCAAGTGGTCACAAACAGATAAGTATTGACAATATTTGAACAATTATTTACATTTTAATCTAATTTAATTATATTTTATTTCTATTTGCAGGTACTGGATCATCGTCGTCGTCTGGAGCAGTGTGTTTGGCACGGTGCACAACCGTACGGCGCTGGATGAGCGCGTGTGTAAGGTGCGGCAGGAGACGTGGACAATGCACAGCGCCGTGCAGAGTGGATGGAGCGATCGCCGTGGTCCTCCAGGTGGCCCGGGATTCGGCCAAATTTGTGTGGCGATGGTTGCCAGCAGCCATGAAGTGCAGGAAAACCACCCCTGCGTGGATTCGGATGCGCCATGTGTGCAGCGCAAGCGTATCCAAATTTGCATTCATGGCCAACCAGCAGCCGTGATGACTCTCGTCCGCGGAGCCCTTCTGGAGGCCGGATGCCGTGGTGACGCCCATGAGGAAGGATCAGAGGAGCAACTAGGGGTGTCGCCCGGTGTCGCAAGCGTGTTTGTACACGCTTCAGGTGAATTTTGTGCCGTTTTAAATTGCTCTGTGGAGGGGATAATTTTGCAAATTTTAATGTCATTTTTACATTTACCAGGTACAACGACAATGTCCACCACAGGAATATTGGACTTGCTGCGGCCGGATTGCGGCGTCCCAATAAACGGCGCCTTGCTGCACCAAAGTGCGGAGTGACTGTGGCGGTCTGTGCAATGTGCCGGCCGGCATCATCGTCGTTGTTGTGGTCGTCGTCATCTGAGATGGATTGGACATCGGTGATGATTTGGACGTCGTCGTCGTCGTCATCGGTAATGATTTGGACGTCGTCGTCGTCGTCGTCGTCGTCGTCGTCGACCACCCGTTCAAGGCGCCGTCGGACTTGCTCCAGTCCGTGGTCCAGAAGTGCCTCTTGCGGATTGCGTCGATGGCTGTCGTCCAGGGTGCGTGAGCTGCTGCTTGCAGCCCGTGTCTGGCAACGATAATGTGACGTCTGCAGGTTGCTGCTCGCCAGAATTTGCTGTGTCTGCTGCTGGGTCCGCTGCTGTGTCTGCTGCTGGGTCCGCTGCTGCGTCTGCTGCTGCATCTGTTGCTGAGTCTGCTGCTGCGTCTGTTGCTGAGTCTGCTGCTGGGTATGCTGCTGCGTCACTGGATCGGGATCCCCCTCGTAATCTGGCAGGATTATCCTTTGGACAGATAGTGGCTGGCCAAAGATAAGAGCCACTATTCTTTCTCGGGGAGTTTGGCCGCTGAGGTATCGTTTCCTGAAGCAATTTATCATCGAACCGTTGAACCTTTCGGGGTTCGGATTGATGATATTTTGTTGTTGGATTCTTCTTAATTGCCTGGCGTCTGATTCCTCCTGTCTCTTTCTTTTCAGCTCCTCCTCTTCGAGACGGACCAGCGCTGGAAGCGATTCCTCGGAGATGGCCGGATCTGGATGTTGTTGTTGATGGCTGCTCCGATCCTGATTTTGAGGCTGCAGCGGGCGGAAGTGTTGGAGCAGCTGTTGCAGATATCGTGGCCTCTGCAATCGCTGTGGCTCATACGGCTGCAGTAATAGTTTCCGAGCCTCCGGATTGACATGGCAAGCCAAGGAGTTGGCGAAGCGCCCACTTGCCGCATGGAACACTTCGTCAATTGTGTCTAGATTGTGAGTCTGCCTTATGGCATCGTTCCTGGTGAACCTTGTCGCCTTCATTGCCCGTCTAATGATTTTATTTTGTAGGCTTTGCACCCGTCTCAGCTGGGAATCGGATGTAAGTGCGCCCCAAACCGGAAGACCATATTGCCAAATGGGCATGATGAGCTGCTTGATGACGATAGCCTTGATTTCGTTAGGCAGCCGGCTTTTTGGGCCAGCAAGCCACTCCAGTTTGGCCGCTCTTGATCGGAGTTTTGTGCAGAGCGTCGTGATGTGTGAGCTTAGGGTGAGTTTTTTGTCCATTTTTATGCCCAGATATGTGTGTGATTTGTCAAGTGGCACAGCCTGTCCATTTATAGTCGGCGTTTGCCTTAAGTCCGTTGATCTAATTGTCCTCAGTGTGAATATTACATGTCCGGTTTTTTTTGCATTTATGATTTATGTTAATGCACCACTTCTTGGCCCATATAGAGAAGTGTTGTAGGTACCGCTGGTTATTTTTGACTGCCACATTTGGGATTGCAGATGCGCTCATTATCACCGTGTCGTCGGCATACGTGGACAGCAGCATTGATTCCCGTTCTGGATGGAAGCCAGTGCTGTCAGGGATGAGGTGAGGCATGGGCATGTCCGAGGCATAGATCGTGTATAGTATTGGCCGAAGTACACTACCCTGCGGGACTCCAGCTGATATTTTTCCGATTCTTGACAGATCATCGTCTCCGCAGCTCACGCAAAAAGTGCGTTCAGCCAGGTAGCTCTCCAGAATGCAGTACAAATTTAAAGGCAGCAGCTTCTTCAACTTGTACAGCAGCCCTTCATGCCATACTCGGTCAAAAGCTTCGGATATGTCCAGAAAAATTGCCGAGCAAACTTGTTTTTTCTCATACGCCTTGAGGATATATTGTGTGACTCGAGCCAGCTGCTGCTCAGTGCCATGCTCCCGCCGAAATCCAAATTGGTAATTGGGTACGGCCTTGGCAAAATTCTCCACCTCAAACAATCTCGCCATCAGCAATTTTTCAAAGATCTTTGAAAGGCCAGATAATAGACTGATTGGCCGGTAGGAACACATGTCGGCTGTGTTTTTGCCCGGCTTTAAAATCATTTTAATCTGGGCATGTTTCCACTGACTTGGAAAGTGGCCAGTCTGAAAATGGAGTTATAAATTAATATTAAATATAATAGCGCTTTTTTTGGCAAATTTTTAATCAGTTTGTTATTGATTTTGTCGCCCCCAGTTGATTTGGACAGCTCCAATGCATCAACAATCTGCATCAGCTCAGGCAGTGTGACTGGTCTGAAGGGAATCCTGATTTCCTGGTCTGGTTGTAGCTGCTTCTGCCGTTTTGACTGCTCACGCTCTCTGTTGATTGCGGTCCGCTCTTCATCTGAATTGGATAGTATCGGGCTGAATCTCTCCTCCAGGTGAGTAGCAAAGGCATCGGCTGTCTCGGCTGTTGACTTTGTCCACGAGACACTTGCCTTGCCTCCAGTCATAGTTGGCAGCCTCAGTGGCCAGTTTGGCTGCGGCTGTCTTTTGATTGTGCTGGTCAGTTTCCAAAGTTTCTGCATTTGATAGCGGTCTTTGTTGTCAATCCCTGTGAACAGTTTGTTGATATTTTTGTTTTTCAGGATTGTGAGCCCCTTATTAAGACGATTTTGCGCCGCCCTGTAGTTTCGTCTGGCTTCGATGTGCGAGTCGCCAGCCAGATCCTCTTGCACTGCTGTTTGTTGGAAAGCAGCTCGCTAGTAGCCACGTCCAGCTTAAGGTGATGGTGCCGGTGATGTTGCTGTGACCGCTGCTGATGTTGATGCTGTCGCTGCTGTGGCCATCTTCGATGTGAGTTTGGATGCTGCTGTTGATGTTGTGTTGTTGCTGCTGCTGCTGCTACCCGTATATTGTCCAAAAACAAGTCAACGACGTCATCAATGTCCTGCGCTATTCTAATCTCGGTGTTGAGATTGATCAACCGTTCCAGCGACTTTTGAAACAGGCTGATATTGGCACGTGCTGGGAGCAGATGTTTCCTGGCTGTGGGAGTAGGATGTCTACGTCCACCGCTGCCGATCGTCAAACCCACCCTGAGTATTGGCCTCATCTGGCCGGCGATCTCTCATCTGGCTGAGGGCCTAGTCGAGGTTACAAGTGTTTCGTTGCTGCAGATTATATGTTTGTAAATTAATGTGCCATCAAATGTACTAGTGTGTGTTTGAGTGTCGTTTAAAGTTGAATTGTAAAAAAAAACACAAAAATGTACATAAATTAAATTAAGACATATACTGCCCACAAATATTAATAAAGCAACGCGCTTGGTTGCTGGCGGCTCACACCCCAGCCTCTCAGCCCCTCCCCTGTGGAGCACTGAGAGCCCTCAACCCAAAGAGGCTCGTTGCTCGTTGCTCGTTTGAGAAGTCGAAAGGTTTACCCAGGAGACGGAAAAGCCGGAAAAAGATACGAGAAATGCTTGCAAAGAAAAAACTTGAAGGCAAAGCTAAAGGTAAAGGAAGTACTCGGTTCTGCGGCCATCGGACAGTCGTAACTCATTTCTCATTTCGTCTCATTTCAGCCGGGAGTATACCGGGGGATACAGGATCTGTGGCAACCGCGACTATGGTTCGGTGCCAAATGCCGCCGCGCGCCTGCAAGAGCAAGAGCCAGAGCGCCGCCAGGCCCAGTCTTAGTCCCAGCCGCCTGGCCAAGAAGCCCAGCCTGACGCCGACCACCGGTTCTCAGGCGCCATCGCAGACCATCGCAAAGTCGAGGCCCACCGGTCTCGAGACGATTTTTGAACGGCCCGGCAATGAGGACGACGGGCCCACAAGCAGCCATGCCGTGGCATTCGGCGAGTGCCAGCGCCGCGTCCTCGCCCTGGGTACGGGCGAAAAAAAAAGAACCCTGTCGCAGAAGAGCTGCCTGAAGGTGCGCAACACCTTGGGCGAACGAAGCACCCGGCACATGATGACACTGCGGGCGTCCCGCACTACTTTGGACAGCGTAATGCTCGGGGGCTCGGACGATGAAGGCGAGTCGGTCGGAGTCGCTCCCGCAGTCGTTCCCGCTGGAGGAAATGCCGGTACAAATCAGCCGGCACCATTCGTGCTGCGCACCAGCAGGAGGCTCAAGACTCTGCCTCCGTTTTAGATTGTTGCACCTTCCACCCTCCAAATGAAAGAAAAAGAATAAAGAAAAGAAAAGCAAAGAAAAGAAAAACCCTCTACAGAATGTCTCTTTTGCTCTCATTGTAAATTGAAGCGCCTCTTTCGGCGGAACCTACCCC
The DNA here is from genome assembly GCF_003369915.1 of Drosophila miranda. NCBI lineage: Eukaryota > Metazoa > Arthropoda > Insecta > Diptera > Drosophilidae > Drosophila > Drosophila miranda. The sequence goes on from NW_022881625.1 coordinate 526,805, forward strand.
AAGAGCGGAAAGCGGAGATCAATTAGAATTGTGAACCCCAAAGCGAGCGATTGATACGATACTCGCTCTCGGCTACCATTTCCCCTTCGTGTGACAAAGGTATGGGATCGCTCCAGCCCTGGCTCTCTCTTGGCTGCGATTTCCCCTTCGTGTGACGTCGGTATTAATGCTTGTGATGCTCGTCGTGGTTCCTGTGGGATCTGGTTCCGGTGTTGCTCCCCCCATTGTTTTAAATGAAAAACTCTCTCTCAGTTTCGCGACGGCGGCCTCTCTCTCGGTCTCCCTTGTAGGCGTTGGCTTCGGGCTGGCCGGGGAGAGTTGTTGATCACATCGGCGTCACTGGTCGGAGTGGGAGAGATCCGACTATTCCCCTCTTCGTGGCTCTTGTTCTGGCTGCTGCTTCTCCTTCGTGTAGCGTGGGTATTGGGATCGCTCTCTCTCTCGGCTGCTGTTTCTACTCCTTGTAGCGTGGGTATTGAGACTCAATACATCACCGAAATGCTGGCCAGCCATGGACACACGGCCACTTTTGTACGCGGTATGACACGTCGGGCGACTAACGAGCCCCTTAACTTGTTTGCCGCCCAACTAAACTGTTAAAAATTCTTAGTTAACGCCAATAAGGAATACATTAAAATTCCGACGCCAAGCCAAGCAGCCATTTTCCCAACTCGCCCCACACACATTCACATTCCCCTTCCCAACCACTACCGACAAGCTTTATTTCCTCTTTATCGCCAATGTAAATTAAAATTCTGTGCGCCACTAAACATATATTCAAATCACAAACCACAAAGAGAATCATAAAACACAAAGATTTCTTAAACCACACACAACTTCTGTCAACGCGGCTTCGTCTGTGTAAAGTGCGGTGGTTTCGTCCACCGCACCCAGCTAAATGCCAAAGTTGCGGCGGTACGCACCCATACAACTACAGGGCCTATGCTGATGCTGATATGAGGATCAGCCTTGCGCCGCCACTTATATGAAGCCCGCTCCGAGGACGGGAACGGACTAAAAAGACGCAATCCATTGTAAAAGAAAACACATGTTAATGTTAAGTCTAGTGTTACCTTAACTTTCTTTACTCAAAATACTTGCATAAAAAAATACCGAATACCTACCACTACTGTAACTAGTGTTACCTTCCCATTGTTCAGCCAAAAACACTGCAACTACATGTAAAATGTAAAATATGGCATGTATTATTTGAATTTAGTACATATACAAATAAGTACATGGCGTATAGGAGCGGTGGCGCTGGAGTTCCTCGGCTGCTGTTTCCCCTCCTTGTAGCGTGGGTATTGGGATCGCTCTCAGCTACCATTTCCCCTTCGTGTGACAAAGGTATGGGATCGCTCCAGCCCTGGCTCTCTCTTGGCTGCGATTTCCCCTTCGTGTGACGTCGGTATTAATGCTAGTGATGCTCGTCGTGGTTCCTGTGGGATCTGGTTCCGGTGTTGCTCCCCCCATTGTTTTAAATAAAAAACTCTCTCTCAGTTTCGCGACGGCGGCCTCTCTCTCGGTCTCCCTTGTAGGCGTTGGCTTCGGGCTGGCCGGGGAGAGTTGTTGATCACATCGGCGTCACTGGTCGGAGTGGGAGAGATCCGACTATTCCCCTCTTCGTGGCTATTGTTCTGGCTGCTGCTTCTCCTTCGTGTAGCGTGGGTATTGGGATCGCTCTCTCTCTCTCGGCTGCTGTTTCCACTCCTTGTAGCGTGGGTATTGAGACTCAATACATCACCGAAATGCTGGCCAGCCATGGACACACGGCCAATTTTGTACGCGGTATGACACGTCGGGTGACTAACGAGCCCCTTAACTTGTTTGCCGCCCAACTAAACTGTTAAAAATTCTTAATTAACGCCAATAAGGAATACATTAAAATTCCGACGCCAAGCCAAGCAGCCATTTTCCCAACTCGCCCCACACACATTCACATTCCCCTTCCCAACCACTACCGACAAGCTTTATTTCCTCTTTATCGCCAATGTAAATTAAAATTCTGTGTGCCACTAAACATATATTCAAATCACAAACCACAAAGAGAATCATAAAACACAAAGATTTCTTAAACCACACACAACTACTGTCAACGCGGCTTCGCCTGTGTAAAGTGCGGTGGTTTCGTCCACCGCACCCAGCTAAATGCGAAAATTGCGACGGTTTAACAACTTCTGTCAACGCGGCTTCGTCTGTGTAAAGTGCGGTGGTTTCGTCCACCGCACCCAGCTAAATGCCACAGTTGCGGCGGTTTAACAACTTCTGTCAACGCGGCTTCGTCTGTGTAAAGTGCGGTGGTTTCGTCCACCGCTCCCAGCTAAATGCCAAAGTTGCGGCGGTACGCACCCAGCCAACTACAGGGCCTATGCTGATGCTGATATGAGAATCAGCCTTGCGCCGCCACTTATATGAAGCCCGCTCCGAGGACGGGAACGGACTGAAAAGACGCAATCCATTGTAAAAGAAAACACATGTTAATGTTAAGTCTAGTGTTACCTTAACTTTTGTAAGGAAGCGATCCTGGGCTGGGGTACATATCCAGTCTACTCCAGGGTCGAAATTACAGCAATATTTATAATTTGCCGGGACTCCGTATTTCGGACCGACGATGGGGGCCGCAGTCCCGCGGACGGGGGCGATCGTAGCGTGGGACGGGGCAGTTGGTTTCACCGAGAACACTCCGGTTATCGCCGAATAGCGCCTTCAGGGCCCCACCGAATTCAGAATCAATACGGAGGCCTTTACTATGCGATAATACCGAGAGGTGTCGCCGAGAGTACCTAGGCTATCGCCGGACAGTACTTACGGGCCCCTGTCGGCCTAAGAATTACTACGACGCGGAAAGGGGAACTTTGCTATGCGGAAATACCGACAAGTATCGCCGAGAATGCCTAGGCAATCGCCGGATAGCACTTACGGGACGCCGCCGAACTAAGAATTACTACGGGGGTCGGGGATATCGACAGGCATCGCCGAGAATGCCTAGGCAATCGCCGGATAGCACTTACGGGACGCTGTCGAACTAAGAATTACTACGGGGGTCGGGGGTACCGACGCGTATCGCCGAGAGCGCTTAGGCAATCGCCGGATAGCACTCACGGGACACTATCGGGCTAAACATTACGGCGAAAATCTTTATCATACGGGGCAGGTATGCATATCACTCGCATGCCACAACAAAAATGAACAACGGACGCTGCCGCCATCAAAGCCATTAAATAAAACATAAACGAATAAAAATGCTGCCATACACACTTGCAAAATCATACGGCCTGACAAATTCAAATCGAATGCAGTGCGTTGGTGATTGCTAGAATAGCCAAAAACAGACACCCACACACAAACACCCATTACACTTGGGCGGCCGGACCTGTGCCGTTCGAGTTATGTGTGTCGTGCCCGCCATCGTCCTTAGTTGGTGGCCGGATCCAGTGCCATGGCATTCAGAGTGCCCTATGGTCCTGGAAAAGGAAAAATCCATCAGCCACACATACGATTAAAAAGGGCTCTCAAAATACTTACCGCCAGCCATTCAGACACACACACACAAACATCCATTACACTTGGGCGGCCGGACCTGTGCCGTTCGAGTTATGTGTGTCGTGTCCGCCATCGTCCTTAGTTGGTGGCCGGACCAGTGCCACTCGCTCTACATTAGGGCCACAATTGCCGACGCACACACACACTCACATCCATTTCACTTTGGCGGCCGGACCCGTGTCGCCACAGTAATATGTGTGCCGTCTACTCCTGGCTCCCAGCTGGTGGCCGGACCAGTGCCACTGGTTCTCCAAGAGGGCAGCCACAGCCACAACGACGACGAGGTGCTGACAATTGATTATCGGTTTCAAATCGACTTTCAAATCAGCATCAGTTGCCGCCACACCACCACTACGACCTAAATTGAGCCAAAAATGCTAGTCTTCGCATAAAACAACTACGCCCCCTATAAACTGCCCGCCCACATGTACATGCTACATTCCTAGTCGTCTGCCCTCAGCAGGCGGCAAGGGTAGTAGAGGGGACTGAAGACCACATACCGCATTACAGCCAACAAAACATCAAGTTGACGAACTCACAGGGGATTGCAAATCAAATTTTAAGTTAGGGAGAATTACAAAGAAGAGACAGCATACCAGCCAATGGGGGGAGCAACACCGGAACCAGATCCCACAGGAACCACGACGAGCATCACTAGCATTAATACTGACGTCACACGAAGGGGAAATCGCAGCCAAGAGAGAGCCAGGGCTGGAGCGATCCCATACCTTTGTCACACGAAGGGGAAATGGTAGCCGAGAGCGATCCCAATACCCACGCTACAAGGAGGGGAAACAGCAGCCGAGGAACTCCAGCGCCACCGCTCCTATACGCCATCTACTTATTTGTATATGTACTAAATTCAAATAATACATGCCATATTTTACATTTTACATGTAGTTGCAGTGTTTTTGGCTGAACAATGGGAAGGTAACACTAGTTACAGTAGTGGTAGGTATTCGGTATTATTTTATGCAAGTGTTTTGAGTAAAGAAAGTTAAGGTAACACTAGACTTAACATTAACATGTGTTTTCTTTTACAATGGATTGCGTCTTTTCAGTCCGTTCCCGTCCTCGGAGCGGGCTTCATATAAGTGGCGGCGCAAGGCTGATCCTCATATCAGCATCAGCATAGGCCCTGTATGGATGGGTAGCTGTAGTGGGGTGTAGCTGGGTGCGGTGGACGAAACCACCGCACTTTAAACAGACGAAGCCGCGTTGACAGAAGTTGTTAAACCGCCGCAATTTTCGCATTTAGCTGAGTGCGGTGGACGAAACCACCGCACTTTACACAGGCGAAGCCGCGTTGACAGTAGTTGTGTGTGGTTTAAGAAATCTTTGTGTTTTATGATTCTCTTTGTGGTTTGTGATTTGAATATATGTTTAGTGGCGCACAGAATTTTAATTTACATTGGCGAGAAAGAGGAAATAAAGCTTGTCGGTAGTGGTTGGGAAGGGGAATGTGAATGTGTGTGGGGCGAGTTGGGAAAATGGCTGCTTGGCTTGGCGTCGGCATTTTAATGTATTCCTTATTGGCGTTAATTAAGAATTTTTAACAGTTTAGTTGGGCGGCAAACAAGTTAAGGGGCTCGTTAGTCGCCCGACGTGTCACACTAGCTTGAACAAAAAAAAAAAAAACACATACAATAATCGCATATCACATATTATGTTTTTTGTGGAGAGGGGGAGGGGGAGGGTTCCAAAGTATTTACACGGTCCAATGTTTGCACGGGTAATATAATGGAGATTCTCTTGGTAAAGATTTTATTCGTAATTTATTCGCCCAACTATCGAGAAAGGCTCGCGTGTGCCGTACGATACGATCCATTACGATACGATATCGTCTGTGGGCTATATATGTATGTATATTGATGTGTGCATATGTATGTACAATCCGAAGAGAGGATTACTCTTGTTTTGTTCTCTTTCCTAGATGATAATATCGTATCAGTGGTTCTGGAAGGTGGTGATTAAACCTACGACGAAAGCTATAATCCAGTGGATGGGTCGGAATTGGTGTCCTGTTCCTCCGCTCAGACATAGACCACTCCTGTCTTGGCCTCGGGACTGTGTTTGGCAAGGGTTGAGGTAGCACTCGTGGCCGTTGCCGTTGCCGTGGCGCCGCTCTGGGGCAGGGCGATCGTGCCACCGGATGAAGAGTTGTCCACTGTATCCACTGTGGGGGCTCCTGCCGAACGCACCGAGGAGCGCACTGTGGGGTCCTGCAGGTTGAAGCTCAGACTGAAGCTGTTGTTCCGCGAAATGTTGCCGTTGCCGCTGCCGTTCAGGAGCTTCACGGACAGGAGGGCCGTGGTGGTGATGCCGCCCGAACCCGGCCCCACGGTCATGCCGTTGCTGGAGCCACTGTTGCTGTAGCCGTCCTGCTCCTGGGCCAGGTCCACGATGGACAGGGACGAGGGGAAGCGCTGAATGGAGAGCGAGACGGGGATCGTGGTGATGACGTCATTGGGCTCGTAGCCACTGGCTGTTGTCGTGATGGTCGGCAGCTGGGCGTTCGCCGCGATGGGAAGGATGCTCAGGGTCCCCGTGGGAATGGTGTACCCGCCGCCGCTGCTGTTGGCCATCGTGAAGGGAAACGACAGCGTGGTGATGTTCGTGGCAGCGGAGAGGGCTACGGAATCGAGAATCGAAGGGAGAGAGATTGTGGTTGGAGTATCTGAATCTGCATCTGCGGGAGTATCTGTGCCCGGTACTCACTGCTGTAAACTCGCTGTAAATGATGACCACTGCGGGCAGGGTCAACGCCTTGACGCAGCACATGAGGAACCCAAAGAAGAGCCACGCGATCTCCCCGCAGGTGGAGAAGCGGAAGAGCTGCAGGAAGCCGATCGGCTGTGTGGGCTCCAGTCCTGCGGCCACCGGCGCCTCATCCAGGGAGTTGCCATCGGTTGTCGTCGTGCCAGAAGCCTCGTCCATCTATCGGTACGACGAAGGACGGAGGAATAGTGTTACTCGAGCCAAGACCCGCGGTTTATTCACAGACACGGACAGAGACAGACGGCACGCAAAGGTTAATTCAATTACTGCCACACTCTCAGAGGCATGTATCTGTATCTGTGGCTGTTGCAAGGGTACAGCAGCTACTTTGTATCTTTTGCCATAGTTCTCACTCATTGACCCGCGGGGTTAACGAGTAATAGAATCTACCGTTTATTATTGGACATTCCAACGCCAATTTGGAGCGATTCGATTCCCTTTCAGAGGCCCGTACAGAAATCTGTGTGGCGCCATTCGCCCCCTGCCCCCTCTCCTTGTCGTGGGATGGATGATCACCTTTTAATTGATTTTCAACACTTTGATCCTTCAGATACTGTATCTATGCACTGATTTCTGCAGAAGATCCGTTACTGCTCACTCGGACCGCCCAAGCGCGACTGCTGGAACACCGTCCGCGGAGCCACCCATTTATGTTGATTCCCCGATGTGGATGCTGGACAGAGTACTCGGGCTTGGGCATGAGTACTCGTGAGTGTATCGTATCAATCGCTCGCTTTGGGGTTCACAATTCTAATTGATCTCCGCTTTCCGCTCTTAGGGTAGTTTCCGCCGAAAGAGGCGCTTCAATTTACAATGAGAGCAAAAGAGACATTCTGTAGAGGGTTTTTCTTTTCTTTGCTTTTCTTTTCTTTATTCTTTTTCTTTCATTTGGAGGGCGGAAGGTGCAACAATCTAAAACGGAGGCAGACTCTTGAGCCTCCTGCTGGTGCGCAGCACGAATGGTGCCGGCTGATTTGTACCGGCATTTCCTCCAGCGGGAACGACTTCGGGAGCAGCTACGGGAGCGACTGCGGGAGCGACTCCGACCGACTCGCCTTCATCGTCCGAGCCCCGAGCATTACGCTGTCCAAAGTAGTGCGGGACGCCCGCAGTGTCATCATGTGCCGGGTGCTTCGTTCGCCCAAGGTGTTGCGCACCTTCAGGCAGCTCTTCTGCGACAGGGTTCTTTTTTATCGCCCGTAACCAGGGCGAGGACGCGGCGCTGGCACTCGCCGAATGCCACGGCATGGCTGCTGGTTGGCCCGTCGTCCTCATCGCCGGGCCGTTCAAAAATCGTCTCGAGACCGGTGGGCCTCGACTTTGCGATGGTCTGCGATGGCGCCTGAGAACCGGTGGTCGGCGTCAGGCTGGGCTTCTTGGCCAGGCGGCTGGGACTAAGACTGGGTCTGGCGGCGCTCTGGCTCTTGCTCTTGCAGGCGCGCGGCGGCATTTGGCGCCGAACCATAGTCGCGGTTGCCACAGATCCTGTATCCCCCGGTATACTCCCGGCTGAAATGAGACGAAATGAGAAATGAGTTACGACTGTCCGATGGCCGCAGAACCGAGTACTTCCTTTACCTTTAGCTTTGCCTTCAAGTTTTTTCTTTGCAGGCATTTCTCGTATCTTTTTCCGGCTTTTCCGTCTCCTGGGTAAACCTTTCGACTTCTCAAACGAGCAACGAGCAACAAGCCTCTTTGGGTTGAGGGCTCTCAGTGCTCCACAGGGGAGGGGCTGAGAGGCTGGGGTGTGAGCCGCCAGCAACCAAGCGCGTTGCTTTATTAATATTTGTGGGCAGTATATGTCTTAATTTAATTTATGTAAATTTTTGTGTTTGTTTTACAATTCAACTTTAAACGACACTCAAACACACACTATTACATTTGATGGCACATTAATTTACAAACATATAATCTGCAGCAACGAAACACTTGTAACCTCGACTAGGCCCGCAGGGGAAAGGGAAAAAGAAAAAGAGAGGAACAAAATATTCGGCACTTTGACGGAGGGACTAAACCTCAGACACGTCTCGACTCCACAACGTTCACGACACGACTTTCCATTTGCAAGTGTGTGTGTGTGTGTGGTGTGAGTCAAGAAAGTGAAGTGGGGCCACGCTCAAAAGTATGCTGTCTCTTCCCTTTGTAATTCTCCCTAACTTAAAAATTGATTTGCAATCCCCTGTGAGTTCGACAACTTGATGTTTTGTTGGCTGTAATGCGGTATGTGGTCTTCAGTCCCCTCTACTACCCTTGCCGCCTGCTGAGGGCAGACGACTAGGAATGTAGCATGTACATGTGGGCGGGCAGTTTATAGGGGGCGTAGTTGTTTTATGCGAAGACTAGCATTTTTGGCTCAATTTAGGCCGTAGTGGTGGTGTGGCGGCAACTGATGCTGATTTGAAAGTCGATTTGAAACCGATAATCAATTGTCAGCACCGTTGCCGCCGAAGATTTATCACAGATTGTAATAATTTTGTAGTGGGGTGTCGTAGAACCGCACTAATTACGAAAATAACAATGGGGGGGGGGGGGGAAGAAGGGGTTAGAGAAATGAGATCGAAAATTCAGAAAGTGCAGTGTTGCAACACGTAGTCAATTGAGGAATAGATAAAGAGAAAAGGTAAACAATGCAGGTGCTTTGCGTGGAAAATAAGAGGAAATATACTAAATAAAAATAGGACAAGCACTTGCAGAAATAACAATACAGATAAGTAGTAGACTGGAGTGAAGACGACGGAAAAACAGGTAATAAAAGAGATACTACACTGGAACAAAGACGAGACAAAACAGGTACAATTGATTTACGTTTACAATATTACAATAAACATAACAATTTAAAATAATGTCTATATCTTTTTCTATAATTACAGGGAAGACAAGAAACAGCGGAGCATCGGCCGGCATAGCAAAACACAATGCTTGTAAAGACATTGCGTTGCATACCGGCCGACCCCGTCGTCCCCCCTGGTCGTCGAAATTGGCGTCATCCGAAGTCGTCAGAAGTAGGTGCAATTAGCACCTCCTCGTCGTCGTTGTGGCTGTGGCTGCCCTCTTGGAGAACCAGTGGCACTGGTCCGGCCACCAGCTGGGAGCCAGGAGTAGACGGCACACATATTACTGTGGCGACACGGGTCCGGCCGCCAAAGTGAAATGGATGTGAGTGTGTGTGTGCGTCGGCAATTGTGGCCCTAATGTAGAGCGAGTGGCACTCGTCCGGCCACTGTATTTCCGCATAGCAAAGTTCCCCTTTCCACGTCGTAGTAATTCTTAGGCCGACAGGGTCCCGTAAGTACCGTCCGGCGATAGCCTAGGTACTCTCGGCGATACTTGTCGGTATTCCCGCATAGCAAAGTTCCCCTTTCCGCGTCGTAGTAATTCTTAGGCCGACAGGGTCCCGTAAGTACCGTCCGGCGATAGCCTAGGTACTCTCGGCGATACTTGTCGGTATTTCCGCATAGCAAAGTTCCCCTTTCCGCGTCGTAGTAACTCTTAGGCCGACAGGGTCCCGTGAGTACCGTCCGGCGATAGCCTAGGTACTCTCGGCGATACTTGCCGGTATTCCCGCATAGCATAGTCCCCCTTTCCGCTTCGTAGTAACTCTCAGGCCGACAGGGTCCCGTAAGTACCGTCCAGCGATAGCCTAGGTACTCTCGGCGATACTTGTCGGTATTCCCTTATAGCAAAGTTCCCCTTTCCGCGTCGTAGTAGTTCTTAGGCCAACAGGGTCCCGTGAGTACCGTCCGGCGATAGCCTAGGTACTCTCGGCGATACTTGCCGGTATTTCCGCATAGCAAAGTTCCCCTTTCCGCGTCGTAGTAATTCTTAGGCCGACAGGGTCCCGTGAGTACCGTCCGGCGATAGCCTAGGTACTCTCGGCGGTACTTGTCGGTATTTCCGCATAGCAAAGTTCCCCTTTCCGCGTCGTAGTAATTCTTAGGCCGACAGGGTCCCGTAAGTACCGTCCGGCGATAGCCTAGGTACTCTCGGCGATACTTGCCGGTATTTCCGCATAGCAAAGTTCCCCTTTCCGCGTCGTAGTAATTCTTAGGCCGACAGGGTCCCGTGAGTACCGTCCGGCGATAGCCTAGGTACTCTCGGCGATACTTGCCGGTATTCCCGCATAGCAAAATTCCCCTTTCCGCGTCGTAGTAATTCTTAGGCCGACAGGGTCCCGTGAGTACCGTCCGGCGATAGCCTAGGTACTCTCGGCGGTACTTGTCGGTATTTCCGCATAGCAAAGTTCCCCTTTCCGCGTCGTAGTAATTCTTAGGCCGACAGGGTCCCGTAAGTACCGTCCGGCGATAGCCTAGGTACTCTCGGCGATACTTGTCGGTATTTCCGCATAGCAAAGTTCCCCTTTCCGCGTCGTAGTAATTCTTAGGCCGACAGGGTCCCGTGAGTACCGTCCGGCGATAGCCTAGGTACTCTCGGCGATACTTGCCGGTATTCCCGCATAGCAAAGTTCCCCTTTCCGCGTCGTAGTAATTCTTAGGCCGACAGGGTCCCGTGAGTACCGTCCGGCGATAGCCTAGGTACTCTCGGCGGTACTTGTCGGTATTTCCGCATAGCAAAGTTCCCCTTTCCGCGTCGTAGTAATTCTTAGGCCGACAGGGTCCCGTAAGTACCGTCCGGCGATAGCCTAGGTACTCTCGGCGATACTTGTCGGTATTTCCGCATAGCAAAGTTCCCCTTTCCGCGTCGTAGTAATTCTTAGGCCGACAGGGTCCCGTGAGTACCGTCCGGCGATAGCCTAGGTACTCTCGGCGATACTTGCCGGTATTCCCGCATAGCAAAGTTCCCCTTTCCGCGTCGTAGTAATTCTTAGGCCGACAGGGTCCCGTGAGTACCGTCCGGCGATAGCCTAGGTACTCTCGGCGATACTTGTCGGTATTCCCGCATAGCAAAGTTCCCCTTTCCGCGTCGTAGTAATTCTTAGGCCGACAGGGTCCCGTGAGTACCGTCCGGCGATAGCCTAGGTACTCTCGGCGATACTTGCCGGTATTTCCGCATAGCATAGTCCCCCTCTCCGCTTCGTAGTAACTCTCAGGCCGGCGGGGTCCCGTAAGTACTGTCCGGCGATAGCCTAGGCACTCTCGGCGACACCTGTCGGTATTATCGCATAGTAAATACCTCCGTATTGATTCTGAGTTCGGTGGGGCCCTGAAGGCGCTATTCGGCGATAACCGGAATGTTCTCGGTGAAACCAACTGCCCCGTCCCACGCTACGATCGCCCCCGTCCGCGGGACTGCGGCCCCGTCCCCCATCGTCGGTCCGAAATACGGAGTCCCGGCAAATTATAAATATTGCTGTAATTTCGACCCTGGAGTAGACTGAGATATGTACCCCAGCCCAGGATCGCTTCCTTACAAAAGTTAAGGTAACACTAGACTTAACATTAACATGTGTTTTCTTTTACAATGGATTGCGTCTTTTCAGTCCGTTCCCGTCCTCGGGAAGACTAGACTAGACTTAACATTAACATGTGTTTTCTTTTACAATGGATTGCGTCTTTTCAGTCCGTTCCCGTCCTCGGAGCGGGCTTCATATAAGTGGCGGCGCAAGGCTGATCCTCATATCAGCATCAGCATAGGCCCTGTAGTTGGCTGGGTGCGTACCGCCGCAACTTTGGCATTTAGCTGGGTGCGGTGTACGAAACCACCGCACTTTACACAGACGAAGCCGCGTTGACAGAAGTTGTTAAACCGCCGCAATTTTCGCATTTAGCTGGTTGCGGTGGACGAAACCACCGCGTTTTACACAGGCGAAGCCGCGTTGACAGTAGTTGTGTGTGGTTTAAGAAATCTTTGTGTTTTATGATTCTCTTTGTGGTTTGTGATTTGAATATATGTTTAGTGGCGCACAGAATTTTAATTTACATTGGCGAGAAAGAGGAAATAAAGCTTGTCGGTAGTGGTTGGGAAGGGGAATGTGAATGTGTGTGGGGCGAGTTGGGAAAATGGCTGCTTGGCTTGGCGCCGAATTTTAATGTATTCCTTATTGGCGTTAATTAAGAATTTTTAACAGTTTAGTTGGGCGGCAAACAAGTTAAGGGGCTCGTTAGTCGCCCGACGTGTCACACCGCTTCATCTGCCTCGTCGATCATCTGTAACTGTATCTGTATCTGTATCTGTAAAAAGGAGCCTAGAATTTCTTAGATCTGTGTTCTTCTACCATCCTCTACATGGATTGGTTCCATATTAAACCTAAAGATGCACAAATTTTAAAGCTTGAACAAAAAAAAAAAAACACATACATACAATAATCGCATATCACATATTATTTTTTTTGTGGAGAGGGGGAGGGGGAGGGTTCCAAAGTATTTACACGGTCCAATGGCTGCACGGGTAATATAATGGAGATTCTCTTGGTAAAGATTTTATTCGTAATTTATTCGCCCAACTATCGAGAAAGACTCGCGTGTGCCGAACGATACGATCCATTACGATACGATATCGTCTGTGGGCTATATATGTATGTATATTGATGTGTGCATATGTATGTACAATCCGAAGAGAGGATTACTCTTGTTTTGTTCTCTTTCCTAGATGATAATATCGTATCAGTGGTTCTGGAAGGGGGTGCTTAAACATACGACGAAAGCTATAATCCAGTGGATGGGTCGGAATAGGTGTCCTGTTCCTCCGCTCAGACATAGACCTCTCCTGTCTTGACCTCGGGACTGTGTTTGGCGAGGGTTGAGGTAGCACTCGTGGCCGTTGCCGTTGCCGTGGCGCCGCTCTGGGGCAGGGCGATCGTGCCACCGGATGAAGAGTTGTCCACTGTATCCACTGTGGGGGCTCCTGCCGAACGCACCGAGGAGCGCACTGTGGGGTCCTGCAGGTTGAAGCTCAGACTGAAGCTGTTGTTCCGCGAAATGTTGCCGTTGCCGCTGCCGTTCAAGGGCTTCACGGACAGAAGGGCCGTGGTGGTGATGCCGCCGCCGCCGACCGCACCCGGCCCCACGGTCATGCCGTTGCTGGAGCCACTGTTGCTGTAGCCGTCCTGCTCCTGGGCCAGGTCCACGATGGACAGGGACGAGGGGAAGCGCTGAATGGAGAGCGAGACGGGGATCGTGGTGATGACGTCATTGGGCTCGTAGCCACTGGCCGTTGTCGTGATGGTCGGCAGCTGGGCGTTCGCCGCGATGGGAAGGATGCTCAGGGTCCCCGTGGGAATGGTGTACCCGCCGCCGCTGCTGTTGGCCATCGTGAAGGGAAACGACAGCGTGGTGATGTTCGTGGCAGCGGAGAGGGCTACGGAATCGAGAATCGAAGGGAGAGAGATTGTGGTTGGAGTATCTGAATCTGCATCTGCGGGAGTATCTGTGCCCGGTACTCACTGCTGTGAACTCGCTTTAAATGATGACCACTGCGGGCAGGGTCAACGCCTTGACGCAGCACATGAGGAACCCAAAGAAGAGCCACGCGATCTCCCCGCAGGTGGAGAAGCGAAAGAGCTGCAGGAAGCCGATCGGCTGTGTGGGCTCCAGTCCTGCGGCCACCGGCGCCTCATCCAGGGACTTGCCATCGGTTGTCGTCGTGCCAGAAGCCTCGTCCATCTATCGGTACGACGAAGAACGGAGGAATAGTGTTACTCGAGCCAAGACCCGCGATTTATTCACAGACACGGACAGAGACAGACGGCACGCAAAGGTTAATTCAATTACTGCCACACTCTCAGAGGCAGGTATCTGTATCTGTGGCTGTGGCAAGGGTACAGCAGCTACTTTGTATCTTTTGCCATAGTTCTCTCTCATTGACCCGCGGGGTTAACGAGTAATAGAATCTACCGTTTATTATTGGACATTCCAACGCCAATTTGGAGCGATTCGATTCGATTCCCTTTCAGAGGCCCGTACAGAAATCTGTGTGGCGCCATTCGCCCCCTGCCCCCTCTCCTTGTCGTGGGATGGATGATCACCTTTTAATTGATTTTCAACACTTTGATCCTTCAGATACTGTATCTATGCACTGATTTCTGCAGAAGATCCGTTACTGCTCACTCGGACCGCCCAAGCGCGACTGCTGGAACACCGTCCGCGGAGCCACCCATTTATGTTGATTCCCCGATGTGGATGCTGGACAGAGTACTCGGGCTTGGGCATGAGTACTCGTGAGTGTATCGTTCACAATTCTAATTGATCTCCGCTTTCCGCTCTTGGGGTAGGTTCCGCCGAAAGAGGCGCTTCAATTTACAATGAAAGCAAAAGAGACATTCTGTAGAGGGTTTTTCTTTTCTTTGCTTTTCTTTTCTTTATTCTTTTTCTTTAATTTGGAGGGTGGAAGGTGCAACAATCTAAAACGGAGGCAGACTCTTGAGCCTCCTGCTGGTGCGCAACACGAATGGTGCCGGCTGATTTGTACCGGCATTTCCTCCAGCGGGAACGACTTCGGGAGCAGCTACGGGAGCGACTGCGGGAGCGACTCCGACCGACTCGCCTTCATCGTCCGAGCCCCAAGCATTACGCTGTCCAAAGTAGTTCGGGACGCCCGCAGTGTCATCATGTGCCGGGTGCTGCGTTCGCCCAAGGTGTTGCGCACCTTCAGGCAGCTCTTCTGCGACAGGGTTCTTTTTTTTTCGCCCGTACCCAGGGCGAGGACGCGGCGCTGGCACTCGCCGAATGCCACGGCATGGCTGCTGGTGGGCCCGTCGTCCTCATTGCCGGGCCGTTCAAAAATCGTCTCGAGACCGGTGGGCCTTGACTTTGCGATGGTCTGCGATGGGCTGGGCTTCTTGGCCAGGCGGCTGGGACTAAGACTGGGCCTGGCGGCGCTCTGGCTCTTGCTCTTGCAGGCGCGCGGCGGCATGTGGCGCCGAACCATAGTCGCGGTTGCCACAGATCCTGTATTCCCCGGTATACTCCCGGCTGAAATGAGACGAAATGAGAAATGAGTCACGACTGTCCGATGGCCGCAGAACCGAGTACTTCCTTTACCTTTAGCTTTGCCTTCAAGTTTTTTCTTTGCAGGCATTTCTCGTATCTTTTTCCGGCTTTTCCGTCTCCTGGATAAACCTTTCGACTTCTCAAACGAGCAACGAGCAACGAGCCTCTTTGGGTTGAGGGCTCTCAGTGCTCCACAGGGGAGGGGCTGAGAGGCTGGGGTGTGAGTGTTGCAACACGTAGTCAATTGAGGAATAGATAAAGAGAAAAGGTAAACAATGCAGGTTCTTTGCGTGCAAAATAAGAGGAAATAAAAAAAACAACGAGGGGGAACGTTGTGAGTTGCTGCGAACACCGCAACTCTACGGTTATACCCGATACTAAGTCAGTATGGCTCTCCTTCGGCAGACGTCGCTAATATTAAACGACACGACAAAGAGTGCGTGCGAGAGAGACAGAAAATCAGTCTGGGGCGAAATTTTGAGATACACGTTTTATAGTAAGATCTAACAGGAGTGCGGATACCAAATTTGGTTACTCTAGCCTTAATAGTCTCTGAGATTTTTGAATATTCCCAGATTTTCGTCCTTTGCGTGGGCGGAAGGGGGTGTGGCGAAATTTTGAGACAAACTCGTCTCGGTCCGATATATTAGGAGTGTGGATACCAAATTTGGTTGCTCTAGCTTTGAGCTCTAGTCTCTGAGATCTAGGCGCTAATGTTTTACTCTAAGCAAAGCCGCCTATGCTACGTGTGTGTTAGAGAGAGACAGGGCGAGAAAAAATGAAATTGTTTTCTTGATGCTGGCTATAATAATTATACGATCCAATTCAGATTCCGCTGTCTTAAAGATATGGTTATTCTCCACAATTCTACGTTTTTGGTTTTCTCATATCTTTAAAATTGTGGATGCCACAGATTTTCGTCCTTTGTGGGGGCGGAAGTGGGCGGGGCGAAGTTTTGAAATATTTTTAAAGCAGTGACATATCACAGAAGTCTGGATCCAAAACATCGTTGCTCTAGCTATTATAGTCTTTGAGCACTAGGCGCTGAAGGGGACGGACAGACGGACAGACGGACGGACGGACAGACGGACAGACAGACATGGCTCAATCGACTCGGCTATTGATGCTGATCAAGAATATATATACTTTATGGGGTCGGAAACGATTCCTTCTGGACGTTACACACATCCACTTTTACCACAAATCTAATATACCCCAATACTCATTTTGAGTATCGGGTATAAAAAGAGACAAGCACTTGCAGAAATAACAATACAGATAAGTAGTAGACTGGAGTGAAGACGACGGAAAAAAAGGTAATAAAAGAGATACTACACTGGAACAAAGACGAGACAAAACAGGTACAATTGATTTACGTTTACAATATTACAATAAACATAACAATTTAAAATAATGTCTATATCTTTTTCTATAATTACAGGGAAGACAAGAAACAGCGGAGCATCGGCCGGCATAGCAAAACACAGTGCTTGTAAAGACATTGCGTTGCATACCGGCCGACCCCGCCGTCCCCCCTGGTCGTCGAAATTGGCGTCGTCCGAAGTCGTCAGAAGTAGGTGCAATTAGCACCTCGTCGTCGTTGTGGCTGTGGCTGCCCTCTTGGAGAACCAGTGGCACTGGTCCGGCCACCAGCTGGGAGCCAGGAGTAGACGGCACACATATTACTGTGGCGACACGGGTCCGACCGCCAAAGTGAAATGGATGTGAGTGTGTATGTGCGTCGGCAATTGTGGCCCTAATGTAGAGCGAGTGGCACTGGTCCGGCCACCAACTAAGGACGATGGCGGACACGACACACATAACTCGAACGGCACAGGTCCGGCCGCCCAAGTGTAATGGATGTTTGTGTGTGTGTGTCTGAATGGCTGGCGGTAAGTATTTTGAGAGCCCTTTTTAATCGTATGTGTGGATTTTTCCTTTTCCAGGACCATAGGGCACTCTGAATGCCATGGCACTGGATCCGGCCACCAACTAAGGACGATGGCGGACACGACACACATAACTCGAACGGCACAGGTCCGGCCGCCCAAGTGTAATGGATGTTTGTGTGTGTGTGTCTGTTTTTGGCTATTCTAGCAATCACCAACGCACTGCATTCGATTTGAATTTGTCAGGCCGTATGATTTTGCAAGTGTGTATTGCAGCATTTTTATTCGTTTATGTTTTATTTAATAGCTTTGATGGCGGCAGCGTGCGTTGTTCATTTCTGTTGTGGCATGCGAGTGATATGCATACCTGCCCCGTATGATAAAGATTTTCGCCGTAATGTTTAGCCCGAAAGTGTCCCGTGAGTGCTATCCGGCGATTGCCTAAGCGCTCTCGGCGATACGCGTCGGTACCCCCGACCCCCGTAGTAATTCTTAGTTCGACAGCGTCCCGTAAGTGCTATCCGGCGATTGCCTAGGCATTCTCGGCGATGCCTGTCGATATCCCCGACCCCCGTAGTAATTCTTAGTTCGGCGGCGTCCCGAAAGTGCTATCCGGCGATTGCCTAGGCATTCTCGGCGATACTTGTCAGTATTTCCGCATAGCAAAGTTCCCCTTTCCGCGTCGTAGTAATTCTTAGGCCGACAGGGTTCCGTAAGTACCGTCCGGCGATAGCCTAGGTACTCTCGGCGATACTTGTCGGTATTCCCGCATAGCAAAGTTCCCCTTTCCGCGTCGTAGTAATTCTTAGGCCGACAGGGTCCCGTAAGTACCGTCCGGCGATAGCCTAGGTACTCTCGGCGATACTTGTCGGTATTCCCGCATAGCATAGTCCCCCTTTCCGCTTCGTAGTAACTCTCAGGCCGACAGGGTCCCGTAAGTACCGTCCGGCGATAGCCTAGGTACTCTCGGCGATACTTGTCGGTATTCCCGCATAGCAAAATTCCCCTTTCCGCGTCGTAGTAATTCTTAGGCCAACAGGGTCCCGTGAGTACCGTCCGGCGATAGCCTAGGTACTCTCGGCGATACTTGCCGGTATTTCCGCATAGCAAAGTTCCCCTTTCCGCGTCGTAGTAATTCTTAGGCCGACAGGGTCCCGTAAGTACCGTCCGGCGATAGCCTAGGTACTCTCGGCGATACTTGTCGGTATTCCCGCATAGCATAGTCCCCCTTTCCGCTTCGTAGTAACTCTCAGGCCGGCGGGGTCCCGTAAGTACTGTCCGGCGATAGCCTAGGTACTCTCGGCGACACCTCTCGGTATTATCGCATAGTAAAGACCTCCGTATTGATTCTGAGTTCGGTGGGGCCCTGAAGGCGCTATTCGGCGATAACCGGAGTGTTCTCGGTGAAACCAACTGCCCCGTCCCACGCTACGATCGCCCCCGTCCGCGGGACTGCGGCCCCGTCCCCCATCGTCGGTCCGAAATACGGAGTCCCGGCAAATTATAAATATAGCTGTAATTTCGACCCTGGAGTAGACTGAGATATGTACCCCAGCCCAGGATCGCTTCCTTACAAAAGTTAAGGTAACACTAGACTTAACATTAACATGTGTTTTCTTTTACAATGGATTGCGTCTTTTCAGTCCGTTCCCGTCCTCGGAGCGGGCTTCATATAAGTGGCGGCGAAAGGCTGATCCTCATATCAGCATCAGCATAGGCCCTGTAGTTGGCTGGGTGCGTACCGCCGCAACTTTGGCATTTAGCTGTGTGCGGTGGACGAAACCACCGCACTTTACACAGGCGAAGCCGCGTTGACAGTAGTTGTGTGTGGTTTAAGAAATCTTTGTGTTTTATGATTCTCTTTGTGGTTTGTGATTTGAATATATGTTTAGTGGCGCACAGAATTTTAATTTACATTGGCGAGAAAGAGGAAATAAAGCTTGTCGGTAGTGGTTGGAAAGGGGAATGTGAATGTGTGTGGGGCGAGTTGGGAAAATGGCTGCTTGGCTTGGCGTCGGCATTTTAATGTATTCCTTATTGGCGTTAATTAAGAATTTTTAACAGTTTAGTTGGGCGGCAAACAAGTTAAGGGGCTCGTTAGTCGCCCGACGTGTCACACCGCTTCATCTGCCTCGTCGATCATCTGTAACTGTATCTGTATCTGTATCTGTACAAAGAAGCCTAGAATTTCTTAGATCTGTGTTCTTCTACCATCCTCTACATGGATTGGTTCCACATTAATCCTAAAGATGCACAAATTTTATAGCTTGAAAAAAAAAAAAAAAAACACATACAATAATCGCATATCACATATTATGTTTTTTGTGGAGAGTGGGAGGGGGAGGGTTCCAAAGTATTTACACGGTCCAATGTTTGCACGGGTAATATAATGGAGATTCTCTTGGTAAAGATTTTATTCGCCCAACTATCGAGAAAGACTCGCATGTGCCGTACGATACGATCCATTACGATACGATATCGTCTGTGGGCTATATGTATGTATGTATGTATATTGATGTGTGCATATGTATGTACAATCCGAAGAGAGGATTACTCTTGTTTTGTTCTCTTTCCTAGATGATAATATCGTATCAGTGGTTCTGGAAGGGGGTGCTTAAACCTACGACGAAAGCTATAATCCAGTGGATGGGTCGGAATAGGTGTCCTGTTCCTCCGCTCAGACATAGACCTCTCCTGTCTTGGCCTCGGGACTGTGTTTGGCGAGGGTTGAGGTAGCACTCGTGGCCGTTGCCGTTGCCGTGGCGCCGCTCTGGGGCAGGGCGATCGTGCCACCGGATGAAGAGTTGTCCACTGTATCCACTGTGGGGGCTCCTGCCGAACGCACCGAGGTCCTGCAGGTTGAAGCTCAGACTGAAGCTGTTGTTCCGCGAAATGTTGCCGTTGCCGCTGCCGTTCAGGAGCTTCACGGACAGGAGGGCCGTGGTGGTGATGCCGCCGCCCGCACCCGGCCCCACGGTCATGCCGTTGCTGGAGCCACTGTTGCTGTTGCCGTCCTGCTCCTGGGCCAGGTCCACGATGGACAGGGACGAGGGGAAGCGCTGAATGGAGAGCGAGACGGGGATCGTGGTGATGACGTCATTGGGCTCGTAGCCACTGGCCGTTGTCGTGATGGTCGGCAGCTGGGCGTTCGCCGCGATGGGAAGGATGCTCAGGGTCCCCGTGGGAATGGTTACCCGCCGCCGCTGCTGTTGGCCATCGTGAAGGGAAACGACAGCGTGGTGATGTTCGTGGCAGCGGAGAGGACTACGGAATCGAGAATCGAAGGGATAGAGATTGTGGTTGGAGTATCTGAATCTGCATCTGCGGGAGTATCTGTGCCCGGTACTCACTGCTGTGAACTCGCTGTAAATGATGACCACTGCGGGCAGGGTCAACGCCTTGACGCAGCACATGAGGAACCCAAAGAAGAGCCACGCGATCTCCCCGCAGGTGGAGAAGCGGAAGAGCTGCAGAAAGCCGATCGGCTGTGTGGGCTCCAGTCCTGCGGCCACCGGCGCCTCATCCAGGGACTTGCCATCGGTTGTCGTCGTGCCAGAAGCCTCGTCCATCTATCGGTACGACGAAGGACGGAGGAATAGTGTTACTCGAGCCAAGACCCGCGATTTATTAACAGACACGGACAGAGACAGACGGCACGCAAAGGTTAATTCAATTACTGCCACACTCTCAGAGGCATGTATCTGTATCTGTGGCTGTGGCAAGGGTACAGCAGCTACTTTGTATCTTTTGCCATAGTTCTCTCTCATTGACCCGCGGGGTTAACGAGTAATAGAATCTACCGGTTTTTATTGGACATTCCAACGCCAATTTGGAGCGATTCGATTCAATTCGATTCCCTTTCAGAGGCCCGTACAGAAATCTGTGTGGCGCCATTCGCCCCCCTGCCCCCACTCCTTGTCGTGGGATGGATGATCACCTTTTAATTGATTTTCAACACTTTGATCCTTCAGATACTGTATCTATGCACTGATTTCTGCAGAAGATCCGTTACTGCTCACTCGGACCGCCCAAGCGCGACTGCTGGAACACCGTCCGCGGAGCCACCCATTTATGTTGATTCCCCGATGTGGATGCTGGACAGAGTACTCGGGCTTGGGCATGAGTACTCGTGAGTGTATCGTTCACAATTCTAATTGATCTCCGCTTTCCGCTCTTGGGGTAGGTTCCGCCGAAAGAGGCGCTTCAATTTACAATGAAAGCAAAAGAGACATTCTGTAGAGGGTTTTTCTTTTCTTTGCTTTTCTTTTCTTTATTCTTTTTCTTTAATTTGGAGGGTGGAAGGTGCAACAATCTAAAACGGAGGCAGACTCTTGAGCCTCCTGCTGGTGCGCAACACGAATGGTGCCGGCTGATTTGTACCGGCATTTCCTCCAGCGGGAACGACTTCGGGAGCAGCTACGGGAGCGACTGCGGGAGCGACTCCGACCGACTCGCCTTCATCGTCCGAGCCCCAAGCATTACGCTGTCCAAAGTAGTGCGGGACGCCCGCAGTGTCATCATGTGCCGGGTGCTGCGTTCGCCCAAGGTGTTGCGCACCTTCAGGCAGCTCTTCTGCGACAGGGTTCTTTTTTTTTCGCCCGTACCCAGGGCGAGGACGCGGCGCTGGCACTCGCCGAATGCCACGGCATGGCTGCTGGTGGGCCCGTCGTCCTCATTGCCGGGCCGTTCAAAAATCGTCTCGAGACCGGTGGGCCTTGACTTTGCGATGGTCTGCGATGGGCTGGGCTTCTTGGCCAGGCGGCTGGGACTAAGACTGGGCTGGCGGCGCTCTGGCTCTTGCTCTTGCAGGCGCGCGGCGGCATGTGGCGCCGAACCATAGTCGCGGTTGCCACAGATCCTGTATTCCCCGGTATACTCCGGCTGAAATGAGATGAAATGAGAAATGAGTCACGACTGTCCGATGGCCGCAGAACCGAGTACTTCCTTTACCTTTAGCTTTGCCTTCAAGTTTTTTCTTTGCAGGCATTTCTCATATCTTTTTCCGGCTTTTCCGTCTCCTGGATAAACCTTTCGACTTCTCAAACGAGCAACGAGCAACGAGCCTCTTTGGGTTGAGGGCTCTCAGTGCTCCACAGGGGAGGGGCTGAGAGGCTGGGGTGTGAGTGTTGCAACACGTAGTCAATTGAGGAATAGATAAAGAGAAAAGGTAAACAATGCAGGTTCTTTGCGTGCAAAATAAGAGGAAATATACTAAATAACGAGGGGGAACGTTGTGAGTTGCTGCGAACACCGCAACTGTACGGTTATACCCGATACTAAGTCAGTATGGCTCTCCTTCGGCAGACGTCGCTAATATTAAACGACACGACAAAGAGTGCGTGCGAGAGAGACAGAAAATCAGTCTGGGGCGAAATTTTGAGATACACGTTTTATAGTAAGATCTAACAGGAGTGCGGATACCAAATTTGGTTACTCTAGCCTTAATAGTCTCTGAGATTTTTGAATATTCCCAAATTTTCGTCCTTTGCGGGGGCGGAAGGGGGTGTGGCGAAATTTTGAAACAAACTCGTCTCGGTCCGATATATTAGGAGTGTGGATACTAAATTTGGTTGCTCTAGCTTTGAGCTCTAGTCTCTGAGATCTAGGCGCTAATGTTTTACTCTAAGCAAAGCCGCCTATGCTACGTGTGTGTTAGAGAGAGACAGGGCGAGAAAAAATGAAATTGTTTTCTTGATGCTGGCTATAATAATTATACGATCCAATTCAGATTCCGCTGTCTTAGAGATATGGTTATTCTCCACAATTCTACGTTTTTGGTTTTCTCATATCTTTAAAATTGTGGATGCCACAGATTTTCGTCCTTTGTGGGGGCGGAAGTGGGCGGGGCGAAGTTTTGAAATATTTTTGAAGCAGTGACATATCACAGAAGTCTGGATCCAAAACATCGTTGCTCTAGCTCTTATAGTCTTTGAGCACTAGGCGCTGAAGGGGACGGACAGACGGACAGACGGACGGACGGACAGACGGACAGACAGACATGGCTCAATCGACTCGGCTATTGATGCTGATCAAGAATATATATACTTTATGGGGTCGGAAACGATTCCTTCTGGACGCTACACACATCCACTTTTACCACAAATCTAATATACCCCAATACTCATTTTGAGTATCGGGTATAAAAAGAGACAAGCACTTGCAGAAATAACAATACAGATAAGTAGTAGACTGGAGTGAAGACGACGGAAAAACAGGTAATAAAAGAGATACTACACTGGAACAAAGACGAGACAAAACAGGTACAATTGATTTACGTTTACAATATTACAATAAACATAACAATTTAAAATAATGTCTATATCTTTTTCTATAATTACAGGGAAGACAAGAAACAGCGGAGCATCGGCCGGCATAGCAAAACACAATGCTTGTAAAGACATTGCGTTGCATACCGGCCGACCCCGTCGTCCCCCCTGGTCGTCGAAATTGGCGTCGTCCGAAGTCGTCAGAAGTAGGTGCAATTAGCACCTCGTCGTCGTTGTGGCTGTGGCTGCCCTCTTGGAGAACCAGTGGCACTGGTCCGGCCACCAGCTGGGAGCCAGGAGTAGACGGCACACATATTACTGTGGCGACACGGGTCCGACCGCCAAAGTGAAATGGATGTTTTTTTTTTTTTTTTTTTTTTTTTTTATTGGGAAAACAATTTATATTTATAAAATAACAATTATGGCTGGGAAGGGGGTGGGGGGGGGGGGGGGGGGTGGGTCCGCTCCCGCGGGACTGCCGCTAGGCATTACTTCGCGGTGCGGGCTGTGGGGTCATCCTTCTGGCTTAGTTTGTCCGGCTTCGCTCCAGCCTGCGCAGCTCCTTGATCACGCTTGCTGCCATGTAGGCGACCGCGTTCCAAGATTGCTCATCGGCTAGCATCTGGTCGGTGAGGGTGTCCACACTCACTTCTGCAAGCGTCTCCCCTAGCCTCGTTCGTTCTTGCGAGAAGCGGGGGCATACAAAGAAGACGTGCTCTGCATCCTCGTCGACTCCAGGCCCGCAGCAGCTGCAATACGGGTCGTCAGCATGCCTAAAGCGATGCAGGTACTGCTTGAAGCAGCCATGCCCCGTCAGCAGTTGGCCCAAATAATGGTCCATTTGGCCGTGCCTTCTTCGCAGCCATGGGCTAAGCTGGGGAAGGAGACGTCTGGTCCACCTCCCTTTTGCCGCTTGGTCCCAGCGCCGTTGCCACTGGGCTATAGTGCGCTCTCGCCGCTCGCTGGCTACCTCCACTCCGCTCTGCCGCTCAGCTGCCAGGAGATCCAGTGGGACCATGCCTGCCACAATAAGTGCGGCGTCTTCAGACACCGTCCGGAAGCAGCATGTAACCCTCAGGGCACAGCGTCGGTATGCGCTTCTGCAGTCTCTGCTGTATGTGGAAACCATCATTGCTGGTGCCCACACTGCTGATCCATATAAGATTATGGAGGTGACCACCCCAGCGATGAGCTGCCTGCTACGCTGCCGTGGTACCCCTGTATTGGCCATCATCCTGCTTATGGCCGCCGTAGCTGCAGTCGCTTTTGCGCTGGCGTATTCCAGGTGGGCCTTGAAGTTTAGCCTCTGGTCCATCATTACCCCTAGGTACTTTAGCGCAGGCTTGGTCCTGATGATCGTGCTACCGACTCTCACGCATGCCTGCTCGACCTTTTTTCTGCTGCTCATTAGCACAGCCTCCGTCTTCTTCTCCGCCAATGCTAGCCCGTTGGCTGCGAGCCAGGCCACTATCATCCCGACTGCTACGTTGGTTTTCTCCTCTACGTCTCTTACGTGTTTCGACACTGTCACCAGTGCTATGTCGTCGGCGAAGCCCACCAGGTGCACCCTTCCGGTAATGTAAGCCGCAGGATATCGTCATACATCACGTTCCACAGTATCGGCCCTAGGACCGAGCCTGTGGGACGCCTCCGGTGATTTGGTGATGTTCTGCTCCTTCTTCCGTGTCGTAGATCAGGACGCGGTCCGTGAAATAGCTTCGCAGAGTCCGTGTGATTTGCTCAGATATACCCTCCTGGTCAGGGCTCTAGGATGCTCTTCCAGCTGGCAGAGTTGAAGGCGTTTCGTACGTCTAGTGTACATACTAGGCAGTACTTTTTGTCGCCTCCAGCCCATCGCGTTCCTGCCATGGCTTCCCTGGCAAGGTTTGTCACCATCTCGATGGCGTCAGTGGTGCTCCTCTGCTTGCGGAACCCGAATTGGAGGTCGGAAAGTCCGCGACGCTCAGCCAGTTCCGCCTCCAGTCGGTTACATACCATCCTCTCGAAAATCTTGCCCATGGTATCCAGCATACACAGCGGCCGGTATGACGATGGGTCGTTGAGCTCTTTGCCTGGCTTGGGTATCAGAACCAGCCTTTGCCGTTTCCATGCTCGTGGGACTGTCCGCTCCGCTAGGCACTGGGTGTACATTGTGGCGAATGCTTCCGGATGGGCTCTAATTATGCATTTTAGTGCTGCATTAGGGACTCCATCTGGACCTGCCGCTTTCCCGATCTTCAGCTTACCCGTGGCCTCCAGTACTTCTCTGGCAGTGATGATGGTGGTGGTGTCCCTCAGGCTAGCTCCTTCTAGCCTAGCTTCCTCTTGTAAGGGTGGTTGTCCAGGGAATAGGGTGCCGACTATCTTTCTCATATGCACCGGATCCTTGGGCATAGGCTGTCTGTTTAATCTCCCCATGACTAGTTTGTATGCTCCACCAAAAGGTTCCGCATCGGCTGCATCGCAGAGCTCCTTGAAGCATTTGAGTTTGCTGCTTCTGATGGCCTCCTTCAGCTCTTTTCTTTTGGCCTTGAATGCCGCGCCATTTCTGCCAAATTGGGCGGAGCCTCTTGCTCGCTGGTAGGCACGCCAAACTGCGCAGCACTCCCTCCTGGCCTTGGCAATGTGCTCATTCCACCACGGTACTGGCCGGTGCCTGCTTCCTCCGATCTTTCTTTTTTTCATGGCTGCATCACAGGCCGCTTTGACGGTCCTGTAAACGGCAAGCGCGGATGCTTCAGCATCCCGGCGGCGCTTAGGTTTTCTGCTGCCGAGAGGAGCGCGGCTCTGCTCAGGCTTTCCTCCTTGTACCCGGCCTGGAGCGCCCGCTGTATCCTTGTTGTGTTCCTGGGTGCAAAGGTTTCCGTCATTACGGCTAAGTGGTCACTATGGGTGACCACTTAGCACTCAGCACTTGCCACTTCGCGTGGCGTGCGAGCTCTGGGCTTGCAAAGGTGAGGTCTATAATAGACTCCCGCCCTGCTTTGCTGAACGTTGGTGTGGTTCCTGTGTTGAGGAGACAGACGTTCAGGCTTGCGAACTCGTCCAGGAGCGATGTCCCACGGGTGTGTTCTTGGCGCTGCCCCAAGTCGTGGCCCAGGCGTTAAAGTCGCCCGCTATCAGGACCGGCGATTTGCCTCGTGCGTCGTTAGCGATGTTGCTGATGATCGCCTCATACTCCTGCTGCGTGAACCTCGGTGCTATGTAGCAGCTGTAGACAGAAGTGCCGCTGTGCTTAGCTCTCACATATCCCACTCTGGATGCTCTGTGGGTAAGCTGGCCTGGTTGTGGGCCACAGCTCCAGATTGCTGCTCCTCCGTCTGAGCTTTGCTGCCAGACTCCTTCGTGTTTTTTGCCGTACGGCTCGCTGAGTAGCGCTATGTCGATCTTCTGCTC
Source organism: Drosophila miranda (assembly GCF_003369915.1). Taxonomy (NCBI): domain Eukaryota; kingdom Metazoa; phylum Arthropoda; class Insecta; order Diptera; family Drosophilidae; genus Drosophila; species Drosophila miranda. The sequence goes on from NW_022881625.1 coordinate 553,562, forward strand.
CAGGACTGTTTGCGCCAACAGATCCTGAGCAGCTCGGCAGTGGTTTAGGTTGAGCTGCAGGAGCTTAACCATCAACCAGTTTTGCTAGTGCCTTCTTATACTCAGGGCAGCTGCGACTGAGGGCCGAGTGGGCTGCTGAGCGGACGTCTCCTGGCTTGCCAGCGCATAGTATGCACATTGGCGGGTTGTTGCACTGGTTGTGCTTGTGCCCCTCCCCACCACATTTGTAGCATGCATTGCTTGCCACAGGCCGCTTGGATCTGCACCTGGCTGCAGTGTGTCCATAGGCCATGCACTTGAAGCAGCGGGTTGGCGCAATCCGTTGCCGCACGCGGCAGACAACCCAGCCGATTCGAACTTTTCCGAGCTCCAGGAGCTTCTTTGCGAGTGCGGGCTGAAGGTTCAGCGTAGCTACCTGCGTTGCGTCATATGCTTTCCGCATGTACGGCACTGCTCCTTGTGTTAAGTCGCCGTCGATCGCTGCAGCTATGGCCTCACATACCTCGTCGCCTGTCGTGAGCTCGTCTATGTTGAGTACCTCAACCGCGACTGTCTCCTGCATGGCCTTCACGGCTGCCTTGTCCCCAAGCGCTGCCTGGATGGCCATCTGCAGCTCCTGGGTGGCGGGTCTGAGGATTGTTGCATCCTTAGAAGCAGCTCGCCCGAGGCTGTCTTCCTGATGCCCTGAACCTTGTTTTTGAGGCTCTGGAGTGTTGGTGCTGCCTTCACCAGTTTGAGGATGTCGGCGTATGATGCCTCCTCGGTGCATTTGACCAGCACTGCGTCTGGTCGGCCTGTCTGCTTGCGTTTCGCACGCCTGCCTCTCACCTCACTCCACTTCTGTGTAGGGTTGGTGTCTTCCGCCTTGCCGCACTGCATCTTGGTTTCCTCTTGTCGAGTGGCGTCAGCTTGGTGTCCTTGCCTGGGCCTTCCGCGCGCGCTCTTCTCCTCAGTTCGGAATGTTGCCTCGCTCTTGGGGCTCCTGATGCCGTTTGCGTCGCCTTAGTCGCACTGGGCTTGGTCATCCTGGGTAGGGGGCCAGTTGGGCCTGCAGTGTGATCATGGCACTGGCATCCTCCTGGCGCTGCCCTTTTATCCTCTGGCGCCTGCAGATGGGATTTGACTTCCACTTGCAACTCCTTCATGCGTGCTACCATCTTCTTGATGGCCATGTTGATCGACCTCTGGCCCTTCTCGTTCATCTGGTGGAGTAGGTCGTCCAGGATTGCGCCAATCTCGTCTATGTCCTGTAAGCAGTTCCTGCTTCGCTTGGGGGGTTTTTCTCCCGCTACTCGATGGTGTAGGGGGGTCCCTCGGCCTCTTCAGAGTATCAGTGCCCTTGCCGCCGTCCTGCGTAGCCCACTGGCAAAGCTGTGCAACGAGCTCTGCTTCATTGGCGGTGCTAAAGCTGCTTGTGGCGGTGTTCGGGCCACCTTTGAGGCTTTTTGGAAAGCCATTGCTCCTTGGCTTGTAGCGAATTTTGCTTCGTCGGCCAAGTGTGCCACCGGCGAAGCAGGATTCGGGGGAACATCTCTCAGGGCCTCCAGGGTCCGCGCCCCGGCCACGGGATTCCTCCACGCGTGTGAATTTGGGATGGAACTTATGCGTAGGTGTGTGTGCGGTTTGCAAGTGATCCCGCCTAGGAGTTAGGCAGTACCTTCCCTCAGGTGCGGTCGCTGACAGAAGCTAGCTGCTGTGGGCGCAGCTATCCTCCGCAGCGGGCTCTGTCGAGGGCTGGATGCTTTGGCACCTAGTGCCCCTTCACCGCACTGCAGTCGATCAGCTGGTTAGTGGCCTGCACTATCCAGCACTGGTACCCCAGTCGATCAGCTGCGAGGCCTGGAGTGAAGAAGAAGAACGGGAGAACCGGCCCAAAGGAGAGAAAGGATGAAAAAAGGTGGGAATCTCCAAGTGACGAGTGAAAAGCGCCGTCCAAAGCACTCACGGTGGGCCCCAGCGCCCCTGCCCCTTTGGGTGACCGTGGAAGTGCAACGCGCAGCCCGGATCTGAAGCCAGTCGGGGTGAGACTCGATCCTCCCAGGTGAGCACGCGGTGTCAGCAAGAGCTTGAGCTAATTTCGGGTATTTTTTTCCAGGTATCTTTCGCGATTTGTCTGTGTCTTGCAGAGCAGCTGTTTGGCGCGTCCGCACTCGAAAAATTCGCGGTTGACTGTGAAATGGATGTGAGTGTGTATGTGCGTCGGCAATTGTGGCCCTAATGTAGAGCGAGTGGCACTGGTCCGGCCACCAACTAAGGACGATGGCGGACACGACACACATAACTCGAACGGCACAGGTCCGGCCGCCCAAATGTAATGGATGTTTGAGTGTGTGTGTCTGAATGGCTGGCGGTAAGTATTTTGAGAGCCCTTTTTTATCGTATGTGTGGCCGATGGATTTTTCCTTTTCCAGGACCATAGGGCACTCTGAATGCCATGGCACTGGATCCGGCCACCAACTAAGGACGATGGCGGACACGACACACATAACTCGAACGGCACAGGTCCGGCCGCCCAAGTGTAATGGGTGTTTGTGTGTGTGTGTCTGTTTTTGGCTATTCTAGCAATCACCAACGCACTGCATTCGATTTGAATTTGTCAGGCCGTATGATTTTGCAAGTGTGTATGGCAGCATTTTTATTCGTTTATGTTTTATTTAATGGCTTTGATGGCGGCAGCGTCCGTTGTTCATTTCTGTTGTGGCATGCGAGTGATATGCATACCTGCCCCGTATGATAAAGATTTTCGCCGTAATGTTTAGCCCGATAGTGTCCCGTGAGTGCTATCCGGCGATTGCCTAAGCGCTCTCGGCGACCCCCGTAGTAATTCTTAGTTCGACAGCGTCCCGTAAGTGCTATCCGGCGATTGCCTAGGCATTCTCGGCGATGCCTGTCGATATCCCCGACCCCGTAGTAATTCTTAGTTCGGCGGCGTCCCGTAAGTGCTATCCGGCGATTGCCTAGGCATTCTCGGCGATACTTGTCGGTATTTCCGCATAGCAAAGTTCCCCTTTCCGCGTCGTAGTAATTCTTAGGCCGACAGGGTCCCGTAAGTACCGTCCGGCGATAGCCTAGGTACTCTCGGCGATTCTTGTCGGTATTCCCGCATAGCATAGTCCCCCTTTCCGCTTCGTAGTAATTCTTAGGCCGACAGGGTCCCGTAAGTACCGTCCGGCGATAGCCTAGGTACTCTCGGCGATACTTGTCGGTATTCCCGCATAGCAAAGTTCCCCTTTCCGCGTCGTAGTAATTCTTAGGCCGACAGGGTCCCGTAAGTACCGTCCGGCGATAGCCTAGGTACTCTCGGCGATACTTGTCGGTATTCCCGCATAGCATAGTCCCCTTTCCGCGTCGTAGTAATTCTTAGGCCGACAGGGTCCCGTAAGTACCGTCCGGCGATAGCCTAGGTACTCTCGGCGATACTTGCCGGTATTCCCGCATAGCAAAGTTCCCCTTTCCGCGTCGTAGTAATTCTTAGGCCGACAGGGTCCCGTGAGTACCGTCCGGCGATAGCCTAGGTACTCTCGGCGATACTTGTCGGTATTTCCGCATAGCAAAGTTCCCCTTTCCGCGTCGTAGTAATTCTTAGGCCGACAGGGTCCCGTGAGTACCGTCCGGCGATAGCCTAGGTACTCTCGCGATACTTGCCGGTATTTCCGCATAGCAAAGTCCCTTTCCGCGTCGTAGTAATTCTTAGGCCGACAGGGTCCCGTAAGTACCGTCCGGCGATAGCCTAGGTACTCTCGGCGATACTTGTCGGTATTCCCGCATAGCATTGTCCCCCTTTCCGCTTCGTAGTAACTCTCAGGCCGGCGGGGTCCCGTAAGTACTGTCCGGCGATAGCCTAGGTACTCTCGGCGACACCTGTCGGTATTATCGCATAGTAAAGACCTCCGTATTGATTCTGAGTTCGGTGGGGCCCTGAAGGCGCTATTTGGCGATAACCGGAGTGTTCTCGGTGAAACCAACTGCCCCGTCCCACGCTACGATCGCCCCCGTCCGCGGGACTGCGGCCCCGTCCCCCATCGTCGGTCCGAAATACGGAGTCCCGGCAAATTATAAATATTGCTGTAATTTCGACCCTGGAGTAGACTGAGATATGTACCCCAGCCCAGGATCGCTTCCTTACAAAAGTTAAGGTAACACTTGACTTAACATTAACATGTGTTTTCTTTTACAATGGATTGCGTCTTTTCAGTCCGTTCCCGTCCTCGGAGCGGGCTTCATATAAGTGGCGGCGCAAGGCTGATCCTCATATCAGCATCAGCATAGGCCCTGTAGTGGGCTGCGTGCGTACCGCCGCAACTTTGGCATTTAGCTGGGTGCGGTGGACGAAACCACCGCACTTTACACAGACGAAGCCGCGTTGACAGAAGTTGTTAAACCGCCGCAATTTTCGCATTTAGCTGGGTGCGGTGGACGAAACCACCGCACTTTACACAGGCGAAGCCGCGTTGACAGTAGTTGTGTGTGGTTTAAGAAATCTTTGTGTTTTATGATTCTCTTTGTGGTTTGTGATTTGAATATATGTTTAGTGGCGCACAGAATTTTAATTTACATTGGCGAGAAAGAGGAAATAAAGCTTGTCGGTAGTGGTTGGGAAGGGAATGTGAATGTGTGTGGGGCGAGTTGGGAAAATGGCTGCTTGGCTTGGCGTCGGAATTTTAATGTATTCCTTATTGGCGTTAATTACGAATTTTTAACAGTTTAGTTGGGTGGCAAACAAGTTAAGGGGCTCGTTAGTCGCCCAACGTGTCATACCGCGTACAAAAGTGGCCGTGTGTCCATGGCTGGCCAGCATTTCGGTGATGTATTGAGTCTCAAAACCCACGCTACAAGGAGTGGAAACAGCAGCCGAGAGAGATAGCGATCCCAATACCCACGCTACACGAAGGAGAAGCAGCAGCCAGAACAAGAGCCACGAAGAGGGAATAGTCGGATCTCTCCCACTCCGACCAGTGACGCCGATGTGATCAACAACTCTCCCCGGCCAGCCCGAAGCCAACGCCTACAAGGGAGACCGAGAGAGAGGCCGCCGTCGCGAAACTGAGAGAGAGTTTTTCATTTAAAACAATGGGGGAGCAACACCGGAACCAGATCCCACAGGAACCACGACGAGCATCACTAGCATTAATACCGACGTCACACGAAGGGGAAATCGCAGCCAAGAGAGAGCCAGGGCTGGAGCGATCCCATACCTTTGTCACACGAAGGGGAAATGGTAGCCGAGAGCGATCCCAATACCCACGCTACAAGGAGGGGAAACAGCAGCCGAGGAACTCCAGCGCCACAGCTCCTATACGCCATCTACTTATTTGTATATGTACTAAATTCAAATAATACATGCCATATTTTACATTTTACATGTAGTTGCAGTGTTTTTGGCTGAACAATGGGAAGGTAACACTAGTTACAGTAGTGGTAGGTATTCGGTATTTTTTTATGCAAGTATTTTGAGTAAAGAAAGTTAAGGTAACACTAGACTTAACATTAACATGTGTTTTCTTTTACAATGGATTGCGTCTTTTCAGTCCGTTCCCGTCCTCGGAGCGGGCTTCATATAAGTGGCGGCGCAAGGCTGATCCTCAAATCAGCATCAGCATAGGCCCTGTAGTTGGATGGTTGCGTACCGCCGCAACTTTGGCATTTAGCTGGGTGCGGTGGACGAAACCACCGCACTTTAAACAGACGAAGCCGCGTTGACAGAAGTTGTTAAACCGCCGCAATTTTCGCATTTAGCTGGGTGCGGTGGACGAAACCATCGCACTTTACACAGGCGAAGCCGCGTTGACAGTAGTTGTGTGTGGTTTAAGAAATCTTTGTGTTTTATGACTCTCTTTGTGGTTTGTGATTTGAATATATGTTTAGTGGCGCACAGAATTTTAATTTACATTGGCGAGAAAGAGGAAATAAAGCTTGTCGGTAGTGGTTGGGAAAGGGAATGTGAATGTGTGTGGAGCGAGTTGGGAAAATGGCTGCTTGGCTTGGCGTCGGCATTTTAATGTATTCCTTATTGGCGTTATTTAAGAATTTTTAACAGTTTTGTTGGGCGGCAAACAAGTTAAGGGCTCGTTAGTCGCCCGACGTGTCACACCGCTTCATCTGCCTCGTCGATCATCTGTAACTGTATCTGTATCTGTATCTGTAAAAAGGAGCCTAGAATTTCTTAGATCTGTGTTCTTCTACCATCCTCTACATGGATTGGTTCCACATTAATCCTAAAGATGCACAAATTTTATAGCTTGAACAAAAAAAAAAAAAAAAAATACAATAATCGCATATCACATATTATGTTTTTTGTGGAGAGGGGGAGGGGGAGGGTTCCAAAGTATTTACACGGTTCAATGTTTGCACGGGTTATATAATGGAGATTCTCTTGGTAAAGATTTTATTCGTAATTTATTCGCCCAACTATCGAGAAAGACTCGCGTGTGCCGTACGATACGATCCATTACGATACGATATCGTCTGTGGGCTATATATGTATGTATATTGATGTGTGCATATGTATGTACAATCCGAAGAGAGGATTACTCTTGTTTTGTTCTCTTTCCTAGATGATAATATCGTATCAGTGGTTCTGGAAGGGGGTGCTTAAACCTACGACGAAAGCTATAATCCAGTGGATGGGTCGGAATAGGTGTCCTGTTCCTCCGCTCAGACATAGACCTCTCCTGTCTTGACCTCGGGACTGTGTTTGGCGAGGGTTGAGGTAGCACTCGTGGCCGTTGCCGTTGCCGTGGCGCCGCTCTGGGCAGGGCGATCGTGCCACCGGATGAAGAGTTGTCCACTGTATCCACTGTGGGGGCTTCTGCCGAACGCACCGAGGAGCGCACTGTGGGGTCCTGCAGGTTGAAGCTCAGACTGAAGCTGTTGTTCCGCGAAATGTTGCCGTTGCCGCTGCCGTTCAGGGGCTTCACGGACAGGAGGGCCGTGGTGGTGATGCCGCCGCCGCCGCCCGCACCCGGCCCCACGGTCATGCCGTTGCTGGAGCCACTGTTGCTGTTGCCGTCCTGCTCCTGGGCCAGGTCCACGATGGACAGGGACGAGGGGAAGCGCTGAATGGAGAGCGAGACGGGGATCGTGGTGATGACGTCATTGGGCTCGTAGCCACTGGCCGTTGTCGTGATGGTCGGCAGCTGGGCGTTCGCCGCGATGGGAAGGATGCTCAGGGTCCCCGTGGGAATGGTGTACCCGCCGCCGCTGCTGTTGGCCATCGTGAAGGGAAACGACAGCGGGGTGATGTTCGTGGCATCGGAGAGGGCTACGGAATCGAGAATCGAAGGGAGAGAGATTGTGGTTGGAGTATCTGAATCTGCATCTGCGGGAGTATCTGTGCCCGGTACTCACTGCTGTGAACTCGCTGTAAATGATGACCACTGCGGGCAGGGTCAACGCCTTGACGCAGCACATGAGGAACCCAAAGAAGAGCCACGCGATCTCCCCGCAGGTGGAGAAGCGGAAGAGCTGCAGGAAGCCGATCGGCTGTGTGGGCTCCAGTCCTGCGGCCACCGGCGCCTCATCCAGGGACTTGCCATCGGTTGTCGTCGTGCCAGAAGCCTCGTCCATCTATCGGTACGACGAAGGACGGAGGAATAGTGTTACTCGAGCCAAGACCCGCGATTTATTCACAGACACGGACAGAGACAGACGGCACGCAAAGGTTAATTCAATTACTGCCACACTCTCAGAGGCATGTATCTGTATCTGTGGCTGTGGCAAGGGTACAGCAGCTACTTTGTATCTTTTGCCATAGTTCTCTCTCATTGACCCGCGGGGTTAACGAGTAATAGAATCTACCGTTTATTATTGGACATTCCAACGCCAATTTGGAGCGATTCGATTCGATTCGATTCCCTTTCAGAGGCCCGTACAGAAATCTGTGTGGCGCCATTCGCCCCCTGCACCCTCTCCTTGTCGTGGGATGGATGATCACCTTTTAATTGATTTTCAACACTTTGATCCTTCAGATACTGTATCTATGCACTGATTTCTGCAGAAGATCCGTTACTGCTCACTCGGACCGCCCAAGCGCGACTGCTGGAACACCGTCCGCGGAGCCACCCATTTATGTTGATTCCCCGATGTGGATGCTGGACAGAGTACTCGGGCTTGGGCATGAGTACTCGTGAGTGTAATATGCACGGGTAATATAATGGAGATTCTCTTGGTAAAGATTTTATTCGTAATTTATTCGCCCAACTATCGAGAAAGACTCGCGTGTGCCGTACGATACGATCCATTACGATACGATATCGTCTGTGGGCTATATATGTATGTATATTGATGTGTGCATATGTATGTACAATCCGAAGAGAGGATTACTCTTGTTTTGTTCTCTTTCCTAGATGCTAATATCGTATCAGTGGTTCTGGAAGGGGGTGCTTAAACCTACGACGAAAGCTATAATCCAGTGGATGGGTCGGAATAGGTGTCCTGTTCCTCCGCTCAGACATAGACCTCTCCTGTCTTGACCTCGGGACTGTGTTTGGCGAGGGTTGAGGTAGCACTCGTGGCCGTTGCCGTTGCCGTGGCGCCGCTCTGGGGCAGGGCGATCGTGCCACCGGATGAAGAGTTGTCCACTGTATCTACTGTGGGGGCTCCTGCCGAACGCACCGAGGAGCGCACTGTGGGGTCCTGCAGGTTGAAGCTCAGACTGAAGCTGTTGTTCCGCGAAATGTTGCCGTTGCCGCTGCCGTTCAGGGGCTTCACGGACAGGAGGACCGTGGTGGTGATGCCGCCGCCGCCGCCCGCACCCGGCCCCACGGTCATGCCGTTGCTGGAGCCACTGTTGCTGTTGCCGTCCTGCTCCTGGGCCAGGTCCACGATGGACAGGGACGAGGGGAAGCGCTGAATGGAGAGCGAGACGGGGATCGTGGTGATGACGTCATTGGGCTCGTAGCCACTGGCCGTTGTCGTGATGGTCGGCAGCTGGGCGTTCGCCGCGATGGGAAGGATGCTCAGGGTCCCCGTGGGAATGGTGTACCCGCCGCCGCTGCTGTTGGCCATCGTGAAGGGAAACGACAGCGTGGTGATGTTCGTGGCATCGGAGAGGGCTACGGAATCGAGAATCGAAGGGAGAGAGATTGTGGTTGGAGTATCTGAATCTGCATCTGCGGGAGTATCTGTGCCCGGTACTCACTGCTGTGAACTCGCTGTAAATGATGACCACTGCGGGCAGGGTCAACGCCTTGACGCAGCACATGAGGAACCCAAAGAAGAGCCACGCGATCTCCCCGCAGGTGGAGAAGCGGAAGAGCTGCAGGAAGCCGATCGGCTGTGTGGGCTCCAGTCCTGCGGCCACCGGCGCCTCATCCAGGGACTTGCCATCGGTTGTCGTCGTGCCAGAAGCCTCGTCCATCTATCGGTACGACGAAAGACGGAGGAATAGTGTTACTCGAGCCAAGACCCGCGATTTATTCACAGACACGGACAGAGACAGACGGCACGCAAAGGTTAATTCAATTACTGCCACACTCTCAGAGGCATGTATCTGTATCTGTGGCTGTGGCAAGGGTACAGCAGCTACTTTGTATCTTTTGCCATAGTTCTCTCTCATTGACCCGCGGGTTAACGAGTAATAGAATCTACCGTTTATTATTGGACATTCCAACGCCAATTTGGAGCGATTCGATTCGATTCGATTCCCTTTCAGAGGCCCGTACTGAAATCTGTGTGGCGCCATTCGCCCCCTGCACCCTCTCCTTGTCGTGGGATGGATGATCACCTTTTAATTGATTTTCAACACTTTGATCCTTCAGATACTGTATCTATGCACTGATTTCTGCAGAAGATCCGTTACTGCTCACTCGGACCGCCCAGGCGCGACTGCTGGAACACCGTCCGCGGAGCCACCCATTTATGTTGATTCCCCGATGTGGATGCTGGACAGAGTACTCGGGCTTGGGCATGAGTACTCGTGAGTGTATCGTATCAATCGCTCGCTTTGGGGTTCACAATTCTAATTGATCTCCGCTTTCCGCTCTTGGGTAGGTTCCGCCGAAAGAGGCGCTTCAATTTACAATGAGAGCAAAAGAGACATTCTGTAGAGGGTTTTTCTTTTCTTTGCTTTTCTTTTCTTTATTCTTTTTCATTCATTTGGAGGGTGGAAGGTGCAACAATCTAAAACGGAGGCAGACTCTTGAGCCTCCTGCTGGTGCGCAGCACGAATGGTGCCGGCTGATTTGTACCGGCATTTCCTCCAGCGGGAACGACTTCGGGAGCAGCTACGGGAGCGACTGCGGGAGCGACTCCGACCGACTCGCCTTCATCGTCCGAGCCCCCGAGCATTACGCTGTCCAAAGTAGTGCGGGACGCCCGCAGTGTCATCATGTGCCGGGTGCTGCGTTCGCCCAAGGTGTTGCGCACCTTCAGGCAGCTCTTCTGCGACAGGGTTCTTTTTTTTTCGCCCGTACCCAGGGCGAGGACGCGGCGCTGGCACTCGCCGAATGCCACGGCATGGCTGCTGGTGGGCCCGTCGTCCTCATTGCCGGGCCGTTCAAAAATCATCTCGAGACCGGTGGGCCTCGACTTTGCGATGGTCTGCGATGGGCTGGGCTTCTTGGCCAGGCGGCTGGGACTAAGACTGGGCCTGGCGGCGCTCTGGCTCTTGCTCTTGCAGGCGCGCGGCGGCATGTGGCGCCGAACCATAGTCGCGGTTGCCACAGATCCTGTATTCCCCGGTATACTCCCGCTGAAATGAGACGAAATGAGAAATGAGTTACGACTGTCCGATGGCCGCAGAACCGAGTACTTCCTTTACCTTTAGCTTTGCCTTCAAGTTTTTTCTTTGCAGGCATTTCTCGTATCTTTTTCCGGCTTTTCCGTCTCCTGGGTAAACCTTTCGACTTCTCAAACGAGCAACGAGCAACGAGCCTCTTTGGGTTGAGGGCTCTCAGTGCTCCACAGGGGAGGGGCTGAGAGGCTGGGGTGTGAGCCGCCAGCAACCAAGCGCGTTGCTTTATTAATATTTGTGGGCAGTATATGTCTTAATTTAATTTATGTACATTTTTGTGTTTGTTTTACAATTCAACTTTAAACGACACTCAAACACACACTAGTACATTTGATGGCACAAATTTACAAACATATAATCTGCAGCAACGAAACACTTGTAACCTCGACTAGGCCCGCAGGGGAAAGGGAAAAAGAAAAAGAGAGGGACAAAATATTCGGCACTTTGACGGAGGGACTAAACCTCAGACACGTCTCGACTCCACAACGTTCACGACACGACTTTCCATTTGCAAGTGTGTGTGTGTGTGTGTGGTGTGAGTCAAGAAAGTGAAGTGGGGCCCCCCTGGAAGAAGGGTTAAAGAAATTAGATCGAAAATTCAGAAAGTGCAGTGTTGCAACACGTAGTCAATTGAGGAATAGATAAAGAGAAAAGGTAAGCAATGCAGGTTCTTTGCGTGGAAAATAAGAGGAAATATACTAAATAACGAGGGGAACGTTGTGAGTTGATGCGAACACCGCAACTCTACGGTTATACCCGATACTAAGTCAGTATGGCTCTCCTCCGGCAGACGCCGCTAATATTAAACGACACGACAAAGAGTGCGTGCGAGAGAGACAGAAAATCAGTCTGGGGCGAAATTTTGAGATACACGTTTTATAGTAAGATCTAACAGGAGTGCGGATACCAAATTTGGTTACTCTAGCCTTAATAGTCTCTGAGATTTTTTAATATGCCCAGATTTTCGTCCTTTGCGGGGCGGAAGGGGTGTGGCGAAATTTTGAAACAAACTCGTCTCGGTCCGATATATTAGGAGTGTGGATACCAAATTTGGTTGCTCTAGCTTTTGTAGTCTCTGAGATCTAGGCGCTAATGTTTTACTCTAAGCAAAGCCGCCTATGCTACGTGTGTGTTAGAGAGAGACAGGGCGAGAAAAAATGAAATTGTTTTCTTGATGCTGGCTATAATAATTATACGATCCAATTCAGATTCCGCTGTCTTAAAGATATGGTCATTCTCTACAATTCTACGTTTTTGGTTTTCTCATATCTTTAAAATTGTTGATGCCACAGATTTTCGTCCTTTGTGGGGGCGGAAGTGGGCGGGGCGAAGTTTTGAAATATTTTTGTAGCAGTGACATATCACAGAAGTCTGGATCCAAAACATCGTTGCTCTAGCTCTTATAGCTCAATCGACTCGGCTATTGATGCTGATCAAGAATATATATACTTTATGGGGTCGGAAACGATTCCTTCTGGACGTTACACACATCCACTTTTACCACAAATCTAATATACCCCAATACTCATTTTGAGTATCGGGTATAAAAAGCACTTGCAGAAATACCAATACAGATAAGTAGTAGACTGGAGTGAAGACGACGGAAAAACAGGTAATAAAAGAGATACTACACTGGAACAAAGACGAGACAAAACAGGTACAATTGATTTACGTTTACAATATTACAATAAACATAACAATTTAAAATAATGTCTATATCTTTTTCTATAATTACAGGGAAGACAAGAAACAGCGGAGCATCGGCCGGCATAGCAAAACACAATGCTTGTAAAGACATTGCGTTGCATACCGGCCGACCCCGTCGTCCCCCTGGTCGACGAAATTGGCGTCGTCCGAAGTCGTCAGAAGTAGGTGCAATTAGCACCTCGTCGTCGTTGTGGCTGTGGCTGCCCTCTTGGAGAACCAGTGGCACTGGTCCGGCCACCAGCTGGGAGCCAGGAGTAGACGGCACACATATTACAGTGGCGACACGGGTCCGACCGCCAAAGTGAAATGGATGTGAGTGTGTATGTGCGTCGGCAATTGTGGCCCTAATGTAGAGCGAGTGGCACTGGTCCGGCCACCAACTAAGGACGATGGCGGACACGACACACATAACTCGAACGGCACAGGTCCGGCCGCCCAAATGTAATGGATGTTTGAGTGTGTGTGTCTGAATGGCTGGCGGTAAGTATTTTGAGAGCCCTTTTTAATCGTATGTGTGGCTGATGGATTTTTCCTTTTCCAGGACTGAATGGCACTCTGAATGCCATGGCACTGGATCCGGCCACCAACTAAGGACGATGGCGGACACGACACACATAGCTCGAACGGCACAGGTCCGGCCGCCCAAGTGTAATGGGTGTTTGTGTGTGTGTGTCTGTTTTTGGCTACTCTAGCAATCACCAACGCACTGCATTCGATTTTAATTTGTCAGGCCGTATGATTTTGCAAGTGTGTATGGCAGCATTTTTATTCGTTTATGTTTTATTTAATGGCTTTGATGGCGGCAGCGTCCCTTGTTCATTTCTGTTGTGGCATGCGAGTGATATGCATACCTGCCCCGTATGATAAAGATTTTCGCCGTAATGTTTAGCCCGATAGTGTCCCGTGAGTGCTATCCGGCGATTGCCTAAGCGCTCTCGGCGACCCCCGTAGTAATTCTTAGTTCGACAGCGTCCCGTAAGTGCTATCCGGCGATTGCCTAGGCATTCTCGGCGATGCCTGTCGATATCCCCGACCCCCGTAGTAATTCTTAGTTCGGCGGCGTCCCGTAAGTGCTATCCGGCGATTGCCTAGGCATTCTCGGCGATACTTGTCGGTATTTCCGCATAGCAAAGTTCCCCTTTCCGCGTCGTAGTAATTCTTAGGCCGACAGGGTCCCGTAAGTACCGTCCGGCGATAGCCTAGGTACTCTCGGCGATACTTGTCGGTATTCCGCATAGCAAAGTTCCCCTTTCCGCGTCGTAGTAATTCTTAGGCCGACAGGGTCCCGTAAGTACCGTCCGGCGATAGCCTAGGTACTCTCGGTGATACTTGTCGGTATTCCCGCATAGCATAGTCCCCCTTTCCGCTTCGTAGTATCTCTCAGGCCGACAGGGTCCCGTAAGTACCGTCCGGCGATAGCCTAGGTACTCTCGGCGATACTTGTCGGTATTCCGCATAGCAAAGTTCCCCTTTCCGCGTCGTAGTAATTCTTAGGCCGACAGGGTCCCGTGAGTACCGTCCGGCGATAGCCTAGGTACTCTCGGCGATACTTGTCGGTATTCCCGCATAGCATAGTCCCCCTTTCCGCTTCGTAGTAACTCTCAGGCCGGCGGGGTCCCGTAAGTACTGTCCGGCGATAGCCTAGGTACTCTCGGCGACACCTCTCGGTATTATCGCATAGTAAAGACCTCCGTATTGATTCTGAGTTCGGTGGGGCCCTGAAGGCGCTATTCGGCGATAACCGGAGTGTTCTCGGTGAAACCAACTGCCCCGTCCCACGCTACGATCGCCCCCGTCCGCAGGACTGCGGCCCCGTCCCCCATCGTCGGTCCGAAATACGGAGTCCCGGCAAATTATAAATATTGCTGTAATTTCGACCCTGGAGTAGACTGAGATATGTACCCCAGCCCAGGATCGCTTCCTTACAAAAGTTAAGGTAACACTAGACTTAACATTAACATGTGTTTTCTTTTACAATGGATTGCGTCTTTTCAGTCCGTTCCCGTCCTCGGAGCGGGCTTCATATAAGTGGCGGCGCAAGGCTGATCCTCATATCAGCATCAGCATAGGCCCTGTAGTTGGCTGGGTGCGTACCGCCGCAACTTTGGCATTTAGCTGGGTGCGGTGGACGAAACCACCGCACTTTACACAGACGAAGCCGCGTTGACAGAAGTTGTTAAACCGCCGCAACTTTGGCATTTAGCTGGGTGCGGTGGACGAAACCACCGCACTTTACACAGACGAAGCCGCGTTGACAGAAGTTGTTAAACCGACGCAATTTTCGCATTTAGCTGGGTGCGGTGGACGAAACCACCGCACTTTACACAGGCGAAGCCGCGTTGACAGTAGTTGTGTGTGGTTTAAGAAATCTTTGTGTTTTATGATTCTCTTTGTGGTTTGTGATTTGAATATATGTTTAGTGGCGCACAGAATTTTAATTTACATTGGCGAGAAAGAGGAAATAAAGCTTGTCGGTAGTGGTTGGGAAAGGGAATGTGAATGTGTGTGGAGCGAGTTGGGAAAATGGCTGCTTGGCTTGGCGTCGGAATTTTAATGTCTTCCTTATTGGCGTTAATTAAGAATTTTTAACAGTTTAGTTGGGCGGCAAACAAGTTAAGGGGCTCGTTAGTCGCCCGACGTGTCATACCGCGTACAAAAGTGGCCGTGTGTCCATGGCTGGCCAGCATTTCGGTGATGTATTGAGTCTCAATACCCACGCTACCCACAGCAGCCGAGAGAGAGAGCGATCCCAATACCCGCGTTCTACGGAGGAGAAGCAGCAGCCAGAACAAGAGCCACGAAGAGGGGAATAGTCGGATCTCTCCCACTCCGACCAGTGACGCCGATGTGATCAACAACTCTCCCCGGCCAGCCCGAAGCCAACGCCTACAAGGGAGACCGAGAGAGAGGCCGCCGTCGCGAAACTGAGAGAGAGTTTTTCATTTAAAACAATGGGGGGAGCAACACCGGAACCAGATCCCACAGGAACCACGACGAGCATCACTAGCATTAATACCTTTGTCACACGAAGGGGAAATGGTAGCCGAGAGCGATCCCAATACCCACGCTACAAGGAGGGGAAACAGCAGCCGAGGAACTCCAGCGCCACCGCTCCTATACGCCATCTACTTATTTGTATATGTACTAAATTCAAATAATACATGCCATATTTTACATTTTACATGTAGTTGCAGTGTTTTTGGCTGAACAATGGGAAGGTAACACTAGTTACAGTAGTGGTAGGTATTCGGTATTTTTGTATGCAATAATTTTGAGTAAAGAAAGTTAAGGTAACACTAGACTTAACATTAACATGTGTTTTCTTTTACAATGGATTGCGTCTTTTCAGTCCGTTCCCGTCCTCGGAGCGGGCTTCATATAAGTGGCGGCGCAAGGCTGATCCTCATATCAGCATCAGCATAGGCCCTGTAGTTGACAGTAGTTGTGTGTCGTTTAAGAAATCTTTGTGTTTTATGATTCTCTTTGTGGTTTGTGATTTGAATATATGTTTAGTGGCGCACAGAATTTTAATTTACATTGGCGAGAAAGAGGAAATAAAGCTTGTCGGTAGTGGTTGGGAAGGGGAATGTGAATGTGTGTGGGGCGATTTGGGAAAATGGCTGCTTGGCTTGGCGTCGGCATTTTAATGTATTCCTTATTGGCGTTAATTAAGAATTTTTAACAGTTTAGTTGGGCAGCAAACAAGTTAAGGGGCTCGTTAGTCGCCCGACGTGTCACACCGCTTCATCTGCCTCGTCGATCATCTGTAACTGTATCTGTATCTGTACAAAGGAGCCTAGAATTTCTTAGATCTGTGTTCTTCTACCATCCTCTACATGGATTGGTTCCACATTAATCCTAAAGATGCACAAATTTTATAGCTTAAACAAAAAAAAAAAAAACACATACAATAATCGCATATCACATATTATGTTTTTTGTGGTGAGTGGGAGGGGGAGGGGGAGGGTTCCAAAGTATTTACACGGTCCAATGTTTGCACGGGTAATATAATGGAGATTCTCTTGGTAAAGATTTTATTCGTAATTTATTCGCCCAACTATCGAGAAAGACTCGCGTGTGCCGTACGATACGATCCATTACGATACGATATCGTCTGTGGGCTATATATGTATGTATATTGATGTGTGCATATGTAAGTACAATCCGAAGAGAGGATTACTCTTGTTTTGTTCTCTTTCCTAGATGATAATATCGTATCAGTGGTTCTGGAAGGGGGTGCTTAAGCCTACGACGAAAGCTATAATCCAGTGGATGGGTCGGAATAGGTGTCCTGTTCCTCCGCTCAGACATAGACCTCTCCTGTCTTGGCCTCGGGACTGTGTTTGGCGAGGGTTGAGGTAGCACTCGTGGCCGTTGCCGTTGCCGTGGCGCCGCTCTGGGGCAGGGCGATCGTGCCACCGGATGAAGAGTTGTCCACTGTATCCACTGTGGGGGCTCCTGCCGAACGCACCGAGGAGCGCACTGTGGGGTCCTGCAGGTTGAAGCTCAGACTGAAGCTGTTGTTCCGCTTCACGGACAGGAGGGCCGTGGTGGTGATGCCGCCGCCGCCGCCCGCACCCGGCCCCACGGTCATGCCGTTGCTGGAGCCACTGTTGCTGTAGCCGTCCTGCTCCTGGGCCAGGTCCACGATGGACAGGGACGAGGGGAAGCGCTGAATGGAGAGCGAGACGGGGATCGTGGTGATGACGTCATTGGGCTCGTAGCCACTGGCCGTTGTCGTGATGGTCGGCAGCTGGGCGTTCGCCGCGATGGGAAGGATGCTCAGGGTCCCCGTGGGAATGGTGTATCCGCCGCCGCTGCTGTGGCCATCGCCCGATACTCACTGCTGTGAACTCGCTGTAAATGATGACCACTGCGGGCAGGGTCAACGCCTTGACGCAGCACATGAGGAACCCAAAGAAGAGCCACGCGATCTCCCCGCAGGTGGAGAAGCGGAAGAGCTGCAGGAAGCCGATCGGCTGTGTGGGCTCCAGTCCTGCGGCCACCGGCGCCTCATCCAGGGACTTGCCATCGGTTGTCGTCGTGCCAGAAGCCTCGTCCATCTATCGGTACGACGAAGGACGGAGGAATAGTGTTACTCGAGCCAAGACCCGCGATTTATTCACAGACACGGACAGAGACAGACGGCACGCAAAGGTTAATTCAATTACTGCCACACTCTCAGAGGCATGTATCTGTATCTGTGGCTGTGGCAAGGGTACAGCAGCTACTTTGTATCTTTTGCCATAGTTCTCTCTCATTGACCCGCGGGGTTAACGAGTAATAGAATCTACCGTTTATTATTGGACATTCCAACGCCAATTTGGAGCGATTCGATTCGATTCCCTTTCCGAGGCCCGTACAGAAATCTGTGTGGCGCCATTCGCCCCCTGCCCCCTCTCCTTGTCGTGGGATGGATGATCACCTTTTAATTGATTTTCAACACTTTGATCCTTCAGATACTGTATCTATGCACTGATTTCTGCAGAAGATCCGTTACTGCTCACTCGGACCGCCCAAGCGCGACTGCTGGAACACCGTCCGCGGAGCCACCCATTTATGTTGATTCCCCGATGTGGATGCTGGACAGAGTACTCGGGCTTGGGCATGAGTACTCGTGAGTGTATCGTATCAATCGCTCGCTTTGGGGTTCACAATTGAGGAGGCAGACTCTTGAGCCTCCTGCTGGTGCGCAGCACGAATGGTGCCGGCTGATTTGTACCGGCATTTCCTCCAGCGGGAACGACTTCGGGAGCAGCTACGGGAGCGACTGCGGGAGCGACTCCGACCGACTCGCCTTCATCGTCCGAGCCCCCGAGCATTACGCTGTCCAAAGTAGTGCGGGACGCCCGCAGTGTCATCATGTGCCGGGTGCTGCGTTCGCCCAAGGTGTTGCGCACCTTCAGGCAGCTCTTCTGCGACAGGGTTCTTTTTTTTTCGCCCGTACCCAGGGCGAGGACGCGGCGCTGGCACTAGCCGAATGCCACGGCATGGCTGCTGGTGGGCCCGTCGTCCTCATTGCCGGGCCGTTCAAAAATCGTCTCGAGACCGGTGGGCCTCGACTTTGCGATGGTCTGCGATGGCGCCTGAGAACCGGTGGTCGGCGTCAGGCTGGGCTTCTTGGCCAGGCGGCTGGGACTAAGACTGGGCCTGGCGGCGCTCTGGCTCTTGCTCTTGCAGGCGCGCGGCGGCATTTGGCGCCGAACCATAGTCGCGGTTGCCACAGATCCTGTATCCCCCGGTATACTCCCGGCTGAAATGAGACGAAATGAGAAATGAGTTACGACTGTCCGATGGCCGCAGAACCGAGTACTTCCTTTACCTTTAGCTTTGCCTTCAAGTTTTTCCTTTGCAGGCATTTCTCGTATCTTTTTCCGGCTTTTCCGTCTCCTGGGTAAACCTTTCGACTTCTCAAACGAGCAACGAGCAACGAGCCTCTTTGGGTTGAGGGCTCTCAGTGCTCCACAGGGGAGGGGCTGAGAGGCTGGGGTGTGAGCCGCCAGCAACCAAGCGCGTTGCTTTATTAATATTTTTTTGGGCAGTATATGTCTTAATTTAATTTATGTACATTTTTGTGTTTGTTTTACAATTAAACTTTAAATGACACTCAAACACACACTAGTACATTTGATGGCACAATAAACTTTACAAACATATAATACTGCAGCAACGAAACACTTGTAACCTCAAAATAGGCCCGCAGCCAGAAGGGGTGGGGGGGGGGGGGGGGGTGGGGGGGTGGGGGGTGGAAGGCAAAAAGAGAGAGACACAAAATATTCGGCGGTGTGTGGTCTTCAGTCCCCTCTACTACCCTTGCCGCCTGCTGAGGGCAGACGACTAGGAATGTATCATGTACATGTGGGCGGGCAGTTTATAGGGGGCGTAATTGTTTTATGCGAAGACTAGCATTTTTGGCTCAATTTAGGCCGTAGTGGTGGTGGTATGGCGGCAACTGATGCTGATTTGAAAGTCGATTTGAAACCGATAATCAATTGTCAGCACCGTTGCCGCCGAAGATTTTTATCACAGATTGTAATAATTTTGTAGTGGGGTGTCGTAGAACCGCACTAATTACGAAAATAACAATGGGGGGGGGGGGGGAAGAAGAGGTTAAAGAAATGAGATCGAAAATTCAGAAAATGCAGTGTTGCAACACGTAGTCAATTGAGGAATAGATAAAGAGAAAAGGTAAACAATGCAGGTACTTTGCGTGGAAAATAAAAAAAAAAGAGACAAGCACTTGTAGAAATAACAATACAGATAAGTAGTAGACTGGAGTGAAGACGACGGAAAAACAGGTAATAAAAGAGATACTACACTGGAACAAAGACGAGACAAAACAGGTACAATTGATTTACGTTAACAATATTACAATAAACATAACAATTTAAAATAATGTCTATATCTTTTTTTTTTCTATAATTACAGGGAAGACAAGAAACAGCGGAGAATCGGCCGGCATAGCAAAACACAATGCTTGTAAAGACATTGCGTTGCATACCGGCCGACCCCGTCGTCCCCCCTGATCGTCGAAATTGGCGTCATCCGAAGTCGTCAGAAGTAGGTGCAATTAGCACCTCGTCGTCGTCGTTGTGGCTGTGGCTGCCCTCTTGGAGAACCAGTGGCACTGGTCCGGCCACCAGCTGGGAGCCAGAAGTAGACGGCACACATATTACTGTGGCGACACGGGTCCGGCCGCCAAAGTGAAATGGATGTGAGTGTGTGTGTGCGTCGGCAATTGTGGCCCTAATGTAGAGCGAGTGGCACTGGTCCGGCCACCAGCTGGGAGCCAGGAGTAGATGGCACACATTTTACTGTGGCGACACGGGTCCGGCCGCCAAAGTGAAATGGATGTGAGTGTGTGTGTGCGTCGGCAATTGTGGCCCTAATGTAGAGCGAGTGGCACTGGTCCGGCCACCAGCTGTGGGCAATGGCGGACAACGACACACATAACTCGAACGGCACAGGTCCGGCCGCCCAAGTGTTTGTGTGTGTGTGTCTGAATGGCTGGCGGTAAGTATTTTGAGAGCCCTTTTTTTTCGTATGTGTGGCTGATGGATTTTGTTCCTTTTCCAGGACCATAGGGCACTCTGAATGCCATGGCACTGGATCCGGCCACCAACTAAGGACGATGGCGGACACGACACACATAACTCGAACGGCACAGGTCCGGCCGCCCAAGTGTAATGGATGTTTGTGTGTGTATTTCCATTCCAGGTACACATGGCACTCTGAATGCTTTGATGGCGGCAGCGTCCGTTGTTCATTTTTGTTGTGGCATGCGAGTGATATGCATTTGTCATTTAATCCAATGCAGTGGCAGAGATGTGTTCAATTAGTACACAGCGTTCCAGGATATCTGGTTGTCAAGATGGTACCTCATGTCATCCATGGAGTCGTCATCTGTCCACATCTCATCGTCATCATTTTCTTCATCCATTTCAGGATCCGTCTCTGGAATGGCGGCTGGCGTTGGCCCTAACGTTTTTTGTGGTGGCTGTGATCGTGGTGGTTTCTTTGACCGCCTGGCTGCTGGAGCTGGGGCAACCACTGTTGCTGCTGCCATTGTTGGTGGATTTTCCGATGTAACTGCAATTGCTGGAGTTGCCGTCACTGCCTGGGATTGGATGAGCGAGGTGAGTAGTGACATCGTCACTTCCAGCCTCTTTTCCAATCGCGTCATCCTCTGCGTATTCTCCAACAGTGCCTGGCTGCAGGATCCCTCGAAAGATTGGCGTTTCGGCTGCATCTTCTGCCGGGAGCGGTTGTTGGCAAACTGCTGCTGCTGCTGCTGTCGCTGTTGTTGTTCGCGCTGCGGCTGCTGTTGCAGCTGCTGTAGCTGCTGCTGTTGTGGTGCCTGGGAACGGTTCAATGGCTGCTCTGGACGTCGTCGCCCAGTGCGTGGGCCAGAGGCAGCAGGCGTCTGTTTTTTTGTCTGAATTGGCTGCTGCTGCTTCTGCTTCTGCTGATGTTGTTGTTGTTGTCCTCTTCGTCGCCCAGGAGAGGAGACATTGAGTGGCGTCCATGCTGCCTGCTGCTGCTGCTGTCCGCGCCAGGGATTGGCTGGCGTTTGAGCTGGCTGTTGCTGCTGCTGCTGTCGGCGCCCTGGATGTGCTGGTGTTGTTTTTGCTGGTGGCTGCTGCTCTGGCAATGGCTGCAGAAGCGAGCTGCGCTTGCGACGCAACTCCTGCATGGCCACTCGGTGCGACAGAAGGCGGCCCCTTGCTGCCTTGAATGCCGGACATCCCTTGTAGGCGCTGATGTGGGCGCCCTGGCAATTGGCGCATTTAGGGGCGTCTGCCCTTGGCTTGGCACATGCCGTGGACGCGTGGGCACCCGCACACTTCATACAGACGAATGAACGCCTGCAGTAGGTGCGGGTGTGCCCAAAAGCCTGACATCTGTGGCACTGGGCTGGGTCCATCGGCTTGGCCTGCCTCTCAACGATCACCAACTGGTTGCCCAGCTGGGTTAATTGGAGGACATCGTGGTGGCTTTCATCCGGCTTGGGGGCTATCTCCAACTCGAACTGGTCGAGTGGCTGTCCATCGGATCTCGCTTTAATGGCTCTAATAAATTTAACTGAATAGCCCAGTTCGGCCATCTGATTTGTTATTAGTTGGGTGCTTGTGGAGTGGTGGAGATCTCGCACGACGATCCGTAGCCCACGGTCACTCTTGTGCTAGTGTGTGTAGTGGCCAGTCATCGCCTCGTTGCCGCCGCCATCGCCCAGGATTGCCATGATGGCATCCCTGGTAGCCATGTCGCGGGCCTGGATACGGACACCATTGCGGCTGATGAGCTTGGTGTGATAGCTACTGTTTCCCACCCTCGGGTCATTCTGCAGCTTGTCCAGAATGGGCATAATGTCGGGGACAGCTGGCAGAATGATGGGGGGGGGGGAATAGGGGCATTTATGGGGCATTTTGTGTTATTGTCCGCTGATGTTGTTGCTGGTTTGATTGTTGGTGATGTTGGGGATGGTTTTGAATTTGGGGGATATGGGATTTGCTTGCCTGTTGGTTGGTACTTTCCCGGAGTCGTCGTTTGGCCGATGCATGATTGGCATCCAAATTGTCGTCGTCATCGTCGTCATCAAACTCAACAACCATGACATCACTGTCATCATCATCGTCATCATCATCAACCACGGCGCGGACGCGCTTCAGTGGCGAACGGGCCGCTGCAGCAGAGGTGGATGGGATATCATCGGTATTGGCTGTTTGTTGCCGTTGGCTGATGTTGTTGTTTTTGATGTTGATGTGTTTGCTGCTGCTGATGTTCCTCTGGCGGCGGTGGTGGGGGGGTCCGCCTGTTAACATTGCTGTTAACAGGCATCGTCGTCTGGCTGCCGACGTAATTGTAGTTGTCGTTTTTGTGTTTGATGTCGCTGTTTGTGTGCTGATGTATGTCATCATTGTATTTGTGGTTGTGGTTGTGGTATTGGCTGTGTGCATTGCATTTGGAACCGCTGCTGTGGCCGATCGAGCGGGGTTTGTGCCATGGCTGCGGTTCGAGTTCGAACTCTCTCCCGAACGGGCACTCGAACACGAATCTTTTGTTGGCTGCTGTTCGTGCAGAGGCTGCTCGAGTGCCCTCTCGTACTGTCGCTGGTACGAGGTCGTTACCCGCTCTCTCTTTGCGCCTTCTCTCGCTCCTTGCTGTTTCCGGCTCTCTCCACACGATGCATCGGCATACGGTGCATCGATACGTGTCTGTGTGTGTTGGAGTGTGGGAAGCGGAATTATTGGCGCGCTTGGTACCGCTTGGCTTGGCTTGGCTTGACATTGCGGTGCTTTGGCTGACGCCGCTGCCGCTGCCGCTGCCGCCAATGCCTCAAGCCGGCGACTACCGCTGCTGCTGCTGATGGTCTGCTGCTGCTGCTGCTGGGTATGGACCGCCTCCACCCAGTCGCCGATCTGGAACTGCTCCTGGCTGGTGAGATTGGGAATGGCCGCCCAGCTGTTGGGGCTGGGCAGGTCGGGGTCGGGGATGGGGCTTGTGGCCGGAGTGGCCGTGATGGTGGTGTCGGCATGGTATGTGGTCCTCACATACCCGGTAATGGTGGCTGGAGCCGGTCCAGGAATTGGAGGAAGTGCCTCCAACCAGGTGGCGGAGTCGGTGGATTGGCGTCTCAGTATCGCTGCGTTTGCCACGGTGCCGGTGGCTGCGCTGTCGGCGCTGTCGGAGCTGGCAGTGGAAATGGCTGATTTGGGGCGATCCCTGGCTGTGACGCCGTGTGGTCCTCGTCGTCGTCGTCCTCTTCTGGCAGTGGATCCGCGTGGCATAGCTGCGCTGGATTGGCTTTGGTTGGATTTGGTAATAAATTTTTTTTTTTCGACCGACGCGAATGGAGTTTTTGTCAAGACAAATTATTCACACAGTTTTTTATTGGATTTTTTTTCAATATATACCCGCTTTGGGTTGAGGGCTCTCAGTGCTCCAACAGGGGAAGGGCTGAGAGGCTGGGGTGTGAGCCGCCAGCAACCAAGCGCGTTGCTTTATTAATATATTTTTTGTGTTGTTGTTTTATGCGAAGACTAGCATTTTTAGCTCAATTTAGGCCGTAGTGGTGGTGGTATGGCGGCAACTGATGCTGATTTGAAAGTCGATTTGAAACCGATAATCAATTGTCAGCACCGTTGCCGCCGAAGATTTTTATCACAGATTCTAATAATTTTGTAGTGGGGTGTCGTAGAACCGCACTAATTACGAAAATAACAATGGGGGGGGGGGGGGGGGGGGGGGGGGGGGGGGGGGGGGGGGGGGGGGGGGGGGGGAAGAAGAGGTTAAAGAAATGAGATCGAAAATTCAGAAAATGCAGTGTTGCAACACGTAGTCAATTGAGGAATAGATAAAGAGAAAAGGTAAACAATGCAGGTACTTTGCGTGGAAAATAAAAAAAAAAGAGACAAGCACTTGTAGAAATAACAATACAGATAAGTAGTAGACTGGAGTGAAGACGACGGAAAAACAGGTAATAAAAGAGATACTACACTGGAACAAAGACGAGACAAAACAGGTACAATTGATTTACGTTAACAATATTACAATAAACATAACAATTTAAAATAATGTCTATATCTTTTTTTTTTCTATAATTACAGGGAAGACAAGAAACAGCGGAGCATCGGCCGGCATAGCAAAACACAATGCTTGTAAAGACATTGCGTTGCATACCGGCCGACCCCGTCGTCCCCCCTGATCGTCGAAATTGGCGTCATCCGAAGTCGTCAGAAGTAGGTGCAATTAGCACCTCGTCGTCGTCGTTGTGGCTGTGGCTGCCCTCTTGGAGAACCAGTGGCACTGGTCCGGCCACCAGCTGGGAGCCAGGAGTAGACGGCACACATATTACTGTGGCGACACGGGTCCGGCCGCCAAAGTGAAATGGATGTGAGTGTGTGTGTGCGTCGGCAATTGTGGCCCTGATGTAGAGCGAGTGGCACTGGTCCGGCCACCAGCTGGGAGCCAGGAGTAGATGGCACACATTTTACTGTGGCGACACGGGTCCGGCCGCCAAAGTGAAATGGATGTGAGTGTGTGTGTGCGTCGGCAATTGTGGCCCTAATGTAGAGCGAGTGGCACTGGTCCGGCCACCAGCTGTGGGCAATGGCGGACAACGACACACATAACTCGAACGGCACAGGTCCGGCCGCCCAAGTGTTTGTGTGTGTGTGTCTGAATGGCTGGCGGTAAGTATTTTGAGAGCCCTTTTTTTTTCGTATGTGTGGCTGATGGAATTTTTTCCTTTTCCAGGACCATAGGGCACTCTGAATGCCATGGCACTGGATCCGGCCACGAACTAAGGACGATGGCGGACACGACACACATAACTCGAACGGCACAGGTCCGGCCGCCCAAGTGTAATGGATGTTTGTGTGTGTGTGTGTATTTCCATTCCAGGTACACATGGCACTCTGAATGCTTTGATGGCGGCAGCGTCCGTTGTTCATTTTTGTTGTGGCATGCGAGTGATATGCATTTGTCATTTAATCCAATGCAGTGGCAGAGATGTGTCCAATTATTACACAGCGTTCCAGGATATCTGGTTGTCAAGATGGTACCTCATGTCATCCATGGAGTCGTCATCTGTCCACATCTCATCGTCATCATTTTCTTCATCCATTTCAGGATCCGTCTCTGGAATGGCGGCTGGCGTTGGCCCTAACGTTTTTTGTGGTGGCTGTGATCGTGGTGGTTTCTTTGACCGCCTGGCTGCTGGAGCTGGGGCAACCACTGTTGCTGCTGCCATTGTTGGTGGATTTTCCGATGTAACTGCAACTGCTGGAGTTGCCGTCACTGCCTGGGATTGGATGAGCGAGGTGAGTAGTGACATCGTCACTTCCAGCCTCTTTTCCAATCGCGTCATCCTCTGCGTATTCTCCAACAGTGCCTGGCTGCAGGATCCCTCGAAAGATTGGCGTTTCGGCTGCATCTTCTGCCGGGAGCGGTTGTTGGCAAACTGCTGCTGCTGCTGCTGTCGCTGTTGTTGTTCGCGCTGCGGCTGCTGTTGCAGCTGCTGTAGCTGCTGCTGTTGTGGTGCCTGGGAACGGCTCAATGGCTGCTCTGGACGTCGTCGCCCAGTGCGTGGGCCAGAGGCAGCAGGCGTCTGTTTTTTTGTCTGAATTGGCTGCTGCTGCTTCTGCTTCTGCTGATGTTGTTGTCCTCTTCGTCGCCCAGGAGAGGAGACATTGAGTGGCGTCCATGCTGCCTGCTGCTGCTGCTGTCCGCGCCAGGGATTGGCTGGCGTTTGAGCTGGCTGTTGCTGCTGCTGCTGTCGGCGCCCTGGATGTGCTGGGGTTGTTTTTGCTGGTGGCTGCTGCTCTGGCAATGGCTGCAGAAGCGAGCTGCGCTTGCGACGCAACTCCTGCATGGCCACTCGGTGCGACAGAAGGCGGCCCCTTGCTGCCTTGAATGCCGGACATCCCTTGTAGGCGCTGATGTGGGCGCCCTGGAAATTGGCGCATTTAGGGGCGTCTGCCCTTGGCTTGGCACATGCCGTGGACGCGTGGCCACCCGCACACTTCATACAGACGAATGAACGCCTGCAGTAGGTGCGGGTGTGCCCAAAAGCCTGACATCTGTGGCACTGGGCTCGGTCCACTGGCTTGGCCTGCCTCTCAACGATCACCAACTGGTTGCCCAGCTGGGTTAATTGGAGGACATCGTGGTGGCTTTCATCCGGCTTGGGGGCTATCTCCAACTCGAACTGGTCGAGTGGCTGTCCATCGGATCTCGCTTTAATGGCTCTAATAAATTTAACTGAATAGCCCAGTTCGGCCATCTGATTTGTTATTAGTTGGGTGCTTGTGGAGTGGTGGAGATCTCGCACGACGATCCGTAGCCCACGGTCACTCTTGTGCTAGTGTGTGTAGTGGCCAGTCATCGCCTCGTTGCCGCCGCCATCGCCCAGGATTGCCATGATGGCATCCCTGGTAGCCATGTCGCGGGCCTGGATACGGACACCATTGCGGCTGATGAGCTTGGTGTGATAGCTACTGTTGCCCCCCCTCGGGTCATTCTGCAGCTTGTCCAGAATGGGCATAATGTTGGGGACAGCTGGCAGAATGATGGGGGGGGGGGGGGGGGGGGGGGGGGGGAATAATTGTCGTTGGTTGGTGCTGTCGCTGCAGCATCCGAATTTGTCTGGCATTGGGCATACTCAGGGAGGGCAGCTGGAGCAGCCCAACGCCGCCGCCGCTGCTGCTGCTGTGGGTTCCTGTGCCGCAACTACTAGTTGCATTTGCAGGTGAGTGAGGTAGAGCTAGTGGAGCATTGGCAGTGGCAGGGGTAGGGGCAGGGCGGGGGCGGGGGCGGGGCAGGGGCATTTTGTGTTATTGTCCGCTGATGTTGTTGCTGGTTTGATTGTTGGTGATGATGGGGATGGTTTTGAATTTGGGGGATATGGGATTTGCTTGCCTGTTGGTTGGTACTTTCCCGGAGTCGTCGTTTGGCCGATGCATGATTGGCATCCAAATTGTCGTCGTCATCGTCGTCATCAAACTCAACAACCATGACATCACTGTCATCATCATCGTCATCATCATCAACCACGGCGCGGACGCGCTTCAGTGGCGAACGGGCCGCTGCAGCAGAGGTGGATGGGATATCATCGGTATTGGCTGTTTGTTGCCGTTGGCTGATGTTGTTGTTTTTGATGTTGATGTGTTTGCTGCTGCTGATGTTCCTCTGGCGGCGGTGGTGGGGGGGTCCGCCTGTTAACATTGCTGTTAACAGGCATCGTCGTCTGGCTGCCGACGTAATTGTAGTTGTCGTTTTTGTGTTTGATGTCGCTGTTTGTGTGCTGATGTATGTCATCATTGTATTTGTGGTTGTGGTTGTGGTATTGGCTGTGTGCATTGCATTTGGAACCGCTGCTGTGGCCGATCGAGCGGGGTTTGTGCCATGGCTGCGGTTCGAGTTCGAACTCTCTCCCGAACGGGCACTCGAACACGAATCTTTTGTTGGCTGCTGTTCGTGCAGAGGCTGCTCGAGTGCCCTCTCGTACTGTCGCTGGTACGAGGTCGTTACCCGCTCTCTCTTTGCGCCTTCTCTCGCTCCTTGCTGTTTCCGGCTCTCTCCACACGATGCATCGGCATACGGTGCATCGATACGTGTCTGTGTGTGTTGGAGTGTGGGAAGCGGAATTATTGGCGCGCTTGGTACCGCTTGGCTTGGCTTGGCTTGACATTGCGGTGCTTTGGCTGACGCCGCTGCCGCTGCCGCTGCCGCCCATGCCTCCAGCCGGCGACTACCGCTGCTGCTGCTGATGGTCTGCTGCTGCTGCTGCTGGGTATGGACCGCCTCCACCCAGTCGCCGATCTGGAACTGCTCCTGGCTGGTGAGATTGGGAATGGCCGCCCAGCTGTTGGGGCTGGGCAGGTCGGGGACGGGGGTGGGGCTTGTGGCCGGAGTGGCCGTGATGGTGGTGTCGGCATGGTATGTGGTCCTCACATACCCGGTAATGGTGGCTGGAGCCGGTCCAGGAATTGGAGGAAGTGCCTCCAACCAGGTGGCGGAGTCGGTGGATTGGCGTCTCAGTATCGCTGCGTTTGCCACGGTGCCGGTGGCTGCGCTGTCGGCGCTGTCGGAGCTGGCAGTGGAAATGGCTGATTTGGGGCGATCCCTGGCTGTGACGCCGTGTGGTCCTCGTCGTCGTCGTCCTCTTCTGGCAGTGGATCCGCGTGGCATAGCTGCGCTGGATTGGCTTTGGTTGGATTTGGTAATAAATTTTTTTTTTCGACCGACGCGAGTGGAGTTTTTGTCAAGACAAATTATTCACACAGTTTTTTATTGGATTTTTTTTCAATATATACCCGCTTTGGGTTGAGGGCTCTCAGTGCTCCAACAGGGGAGGGGCTGAGAGGCTGGGGTGTGAGCCGCCAGCAACCAAGCGCGTTGCTTTATTAATATTTTTTTTTTTTTTTTTCGGCAGTATATGTCTTGATTTAATTTATGTACATTTTTGTGTTTGTTTTACAATACAACTTTAAATGACACTCAAACACACACTAGTACATTTGATGGCACAATAAACTTTACAAACAGATAATACTGCAGCAACGAAACACTTGTAACCTCGAAATAGGCCCGCAGCCAGCAGGGGGGGGGGGGGGAGAAAGGGAAAAAGAGAGACACTAAATATTCGGCACTTTGACGGAGGGACTAAACTAAACCTCGAACACGTCTCGACTCCACAACGTTCACGACACGACTTTTCCTTTGGACAGAGACCCAGACTCGAGACCAATCCACGATCGGGGCAAAAGGCTCCAAAAGTACGAATTGTCAAGAGGGTGGAGGGGGGACTCGTCAAGTGTGTGTAATAGTGTGTCAAGTGTGTGTGTGTGTGTGTGTGGTGTGAGTCAAGAAAGTAAAGTGGGGCCACGCTCGAAAGTATGCTGTCTCTTCTTTGTAATTCTCCCTAACTTAAAATTTGATTTGCAATCCCCTGTGAGTTCGTCAACTTGATGTTTTGTTGGCTGTAATGCGGTGTGTGGTCTTCAGTCCCCTCTACTACCCTTGCCGCCTGCTGAGGGCAGACGACTAGGAATGTAGCATGTACATGTGGGCGGGCAGTTTATAGGGGCGTAATTGTTTTATGCGAAGACTAGCATTTTTGGCTCAATTTAGGCCGTAGTGATGGTGGTGTGGCGGCAACTGATGCTGATTTGAAAGTCGATTTGAAACCGATAATCAATTGTCAGCACCGTTGCCGCCGAAGATTTTTATCACAGATTGTAATATTTTTGTAGTGGGGTGTCGGAGAACCGCACTAATTACGAAAATAACAATGGGGGGGGGGGGGGGGGGGGAAGAAGGGGTTAAAGAAATGAGATCGAAAATTCAGAAAGTGCAGTGTTGCAACACGTAGTCAATTGAGGAATAGATAAAGAGAAAAAGGTAAACAATGCAGGTGCTTTGCGTGGAAAATAAGAGGAAATACACTAAAATAAACGAGGGGGAACGTTGTGAGTTGCTGCGTACACCGCAACTCTACAGTTATACCCGATACTAAGTCAGGATGGCTCTCCTGCGGCAGACGCCGCTAATATTGAACCACACGACAAAGAGTGCGTGCGAGAGAGACAGAAAATCAGTCTGAGCGTGATGTCGGGCGCTGCGTAGCCAGTGCAAATTGATTTCTTGCTTTTGGCTACAAAAATGATCCGATCTGATCCAGATTCAGCAATCTGATAGATATAGTCATTATCTATGATTCTGCGTTTTTAGTTTTCTCGAATGTGCAATATTGTGGATGCAACAGATGTTCGTTCTTTGTGGGGCGGAAGGGGGTGGGGCGAAATTCTGAGATATACGTTTTATAGTGAGATCTAACAGAAGTGCGGATACCAAATTTGGTTTACTCTAGCCTTAATAGTCTCTGAGATTTGTGGATGCCCCAGATTTTCGTCCTTTGCGGGGGCGGAAGGGGGTGTGGCGAAATTTGGACACGAAGCGGTCAAGGTCAGATATCACAGGAGTGTGGATACCAAATTTGGTTGCTCTGGCTCTTATAGGTTCTGAGATCCTTGAACTCATATTTTGCAATTGCCAAAGCCGACCATGAAACCTGTGTGTTAGAGAGAGACAGAGCGAGAAGAATGAAATTGTTTTCTTGATTCTGGCTATAATATTTATACGATCTGGTTGAGATTTTACACTCTAGAACATATAGTCATCCTCTACGATTCTGCATTTTTGGTTTTATCGTATCTGTAAAAATGTGGATGCCACAGATTTTCGTCCTTTGTGGGGCGGAAGTGGGCGGGGCAAAGTTTTGAAATATTTTTGTAGCAGTGACATATCACAGATGTCTGGATCCAAAACATCGTTGCTCTAGCTCTTATAGTCTTTGAGCACTAGGCGCTGAAGGGGACGGACGGACGGACGGACGGACGGACGGACGGACGGACGGACGGACGGACGGACAGACAGACAGGGCTCAATCGACTCGGCTATTGATGCTGATCAAGAATATATATACTTTATGGGGTCGGAAACGATTCCTTCTGGACGTTACACACATCCACTTTTACCACAAATCTAATATACCCCAATACTCATTTTGAGTATCGGGTATAGAAAGAGACAAGCACTTGCAGAAATAACAATACAGATAAGTAGTAGACTGGAGTGAAGATGACGGAAAAACAGGTAATAAAAGAGATACTACACTGGAACAAAGGCGAGACAAAACAGTTACAATTGATTTACGTTTTACAATTTTACAATAAACATAACAATTTAAAATAATGTCTATATCTTTTTTTTCTATAATTACAGGGAAGACAAGAAACAGCGGAGCATCGGCCGGCATAGCAAAACACAATGCTTGTAAAGACATTGCGTTGCATACCGGCCGACCTCGTCGTCCCCCCTGGTCGTCGAAATTGGCGTCATCCGAAGTCGTCAGAAGTAGGTGCAATTAGCACCTCGTCGTCGTCGTTGTGGCTGTGGCTGCCCTCTTGGAGAACCAGTGGCACTGGTCCGGCCACCAGCTGGGAAGCCAGGAGTAGACGGCACACATATTACTGTGGCGACACGGGTCCGGCCGCCAAAGTGAAATGGATGTGAGTGTGTGTGTGCGTCGGCAATTGTAGCCCTAATGTAGAGCGAGTGGCACTGGTCCGGCCACCAGCTGGGAGCCAGGAGTAGATGGCACACATTTTACTGTGGCGACACGGGTCCGGCCGTCAAAGTGAAATGGATGTGAGTGTGTGTGTGCGTCGGCAATTTGGCCCTAATGTAGAGCGAGTGGCACTGTCCGGCCACCAGCTGTGGGCAATGGCGGACAACGACACACATAACACGAACGGCACAGGTCCGGCCGCCCAAGTGTTTGTGTGTGTGTGTCTGAATGGCTGGCGGTAAGTATTTTGAGAGCCCTTTTTTTTCGTATGTGTGGCTGATGGATTTGTTCCTTTTCCAGGACCATAGGGCACTCTGAATGCCATGGCACTG
>NW_022881625.1:585514-600690 GCF_003369915.1 Drosophila miranda
ATACACAATGTGCCTCATCTGTGAGTGTGTGTGTGTGTGCGTCGGCAATTGTGGCCCTAATGTAGAGCGAGTGGCACTGGTCCGGCCACCAGCTGGGAGCCAGGAGTAGATGGCACACATTTTACTGTGGCGACACGGGTCCGGCGCCAAAGTGAAATGGATGTGAGTGTGTGTTTTTTTTTTTTTTTTTTTTTTTTTTTTTTTTTTTGTGTTGTGTGACTACAGGAAAGCTTCATGCCGACTCAGCCGAAGCCGAAGTGAGGGACTCTAACCGCTCTAAAACCAACCACACCTATCCCGGATCCCGGCGGTACTGTCGCGAGATATTACTTCGCCGGGGGGAGATGCCCGTAGGGCTCTTCTCTTAATAATCTCCTTTATCCTTTATCTCCTTGCATTGCGTGCTCTTTCTTCGCGACGCAGTTTGGTAGCCATAGTTACGGCCATGATCTAATCGAGGCCCAGTTTCCTTCCGACTCCAGCAGGCATTCTGCCAGGTTTGACACCGCTGGCATTCTTCCAAGCTTGTTGCTTAGATCCTCTCGTTTTGCCGAAATCTTGGACATTCGAAGAAGCAGTGCTCTGCGTCTTCGATGACCCCTGCGCAGACCACGCAGAAGGGGTCGTCCTCGTGCTTAAACCTATGCAGGTAGGCTTTAAAGCAACCGTGTCCTGTCAGCAGTTGTGTCAGGTGATACTCCACTTGTCCATGGCTACGGTTCAGCCAACTCTTCAGGTCTGGGATTAGCCTATGGGTCCATCGCCCTTTGCTGCTGTTATCCCACGAATCTTGCCATTGCAGGATTGTGCGCTGCCTTAAGGCACCTCTGGTGTCCTGGTCCGTAGTCCCCAGGGTTCGCTGTGCCCTGATTCCTGCGGCTTCTCTTGCCAGCAGATGGATGGGAATCATTCCTGCGACCACAAGTGCGGCGTCTTGGGATACCGTTCTGAATGCGCAACACACCCTCAGGGCACACAGCCTCTGGACTGCGTTGCATTCTCGGGCATATGTTTTATGCTTCATTGCATCAACCCATATTGGTGCAGCGTACATTAGCGTTGAGCCAACTACGCTCGCTAGTAGCTTTCGCCTTGGCTGTTTCGGGCCTCCGGTGTTGGCCATGATGCGGGATAGGGCCACTGCCGTCTTTCCTGCTTGCTGCTTGCATACGCCATGTGATGCTTGAAGCTGAGTCTGTGGTCAATCATGACCCCAGGTACTTCAGGCTTGGACTGGAGCTAATAGTGCAGTCTCCTACTCGGATCGTGGCCGTCTCCACTACTTTCCTGCTGCTTATGAGCACCGCCTCCGTTTTGTGGGTGGCTAATGAGAGATCCCTCCCTGATAGCCATGTTCTGGCTCTCTCTACCGCGTCGTTGCAGATTTCTTCCGCCGCTTCTTTCTGTTTTGCCACTACGACTATTGCTATGTCGTCGGCAAAGCCTATCACCGTGGCGCCCATTGGCATATCCATCTTGAGGATTCCATCATACATGATGTTCCACAGCAGCGGGCCGAGGACCGATCCTTGGGGAACTCCTCCAGTGATTTGGTGCTCACGTGTCCCTTTATCCGTCTCATATATGAGCACTCGGTCTCTTAGGTAGTCCGCGATGATATTCTGCAGATACGGCGGTATTTGAAAGTTTCTCAATTCTTCTAGTATGTGATCCCATTGGCAGAGTTGAATGCATTTTGGACATCGAGTGTTGCCACTATGCAATACTCTTTGGTCCCGTACATCCATCGGTGCCATCGATAGCTCGCTTTGCTATCTCACATACCTCGCCGATTGCGTCCACCGTGGACCTGCCTTTGCGAAACCCGTGCTGTCTCGGTGAGAGCTGACCGCGTTACTGCCTTCTCCAGCCTGGTGTGGATTATGCGCTCGAGGATCTTACCCACTGTGTCGAGCATGCAGAGTGGTCTATAGGATGATGGCTCCTCGTCGGCTTGTTCCCCTTGGGTAAGAGGACTAGCCGCTGTCGCTTCCATGGTCTGGGGAAGGTCCCTTCGGACATGCACCGCATTGAATAAATCCACGTACATTTGTGGATTGGTCTCAATAGCCGTGCGGAGAACGGCATTTGGGACCCCATCAGGTCCTGGTGCTTTGCGTTCTTGATCCGTTGTAGAGCTTCGAGGACTTCTGCTCCGTGGTGGCTTCTATTTCAGGTGGCGGTATTCTATCCATCACCCTCTGGGCTGCCACTTTCTCTGGAAATAGGGTTTCTACTATGTTAACCAGCAGATCTGCACACATTGGCGCGGGGGACTGAAACACTCGCAGTCTCTTCATTACCAGCCTGTATGCGTAGCCCCAAGGGTTCGCATCTGCGTCATCGCAGAGCTTTTCGAAGCATTTGCGCTTGGCATCCTTGATCTGCCTCTTCAAGCAGCGTCTGCTTTCCTTATATTCTCCTTGGAGCCTCTCGAATTCCGGGGAACCTCTCGAACGCTGGTATAGTCGTCTTTTCCGCTGGCACTCCTGCCTGGCGCTACCTATTGCAGCGTTCCACCAATACGTTGGCCTGCGGTTGTTCAGGCTTCTTCTTTTCCTTAGCATGGAGGCATCACATGCTTCCAGCGTATGTATAGCCAGTTGGCGTGCTCTCTCGTCAGCCGTACCGTTGTCTCATAGTCCTCAAACATGGCCCGGACCATATCCGGCTCTAGCGTTTCGGTCTTATAACCGATCTGCTTACCAATGAACGGGTTAGGTGCGCCCGTTTCCTGGATTTCACATATGAGGGCTTGGTGGTCACTCCCGGTGTATAAGCACTAACTTCCCACGTTGTCCTGCGGCTGAGGCTGCTGCTCACGAACGTAAGGTCTATTATAGACCCCGTTCCAGCTCTGCCGAACGTCTGCTGTGTGCCTGTGTTCAGCAGTACGGCATCCAACGTCGCAAAGCATTCTAAGAGCGCCTGTCCCCTTGGGTTCGTTCTCGGGCATCCCCACTCCGTCGCCCAAGCGTTGAAATCGCCGGCTATGAGCGTAGGGTGTTTCTCCCGCGCATCTTCAGCAATCCTTTCCAGTGCCTGCGTCGCCTGCTGTAGGCTGAGGCTCGGGGGCAGGTAGCAGCTATATATGTGCACTCCATTTATCCGGGCTCTGGCGAATCCGTCTCCGACGTATGTTTGCAGTAGTTGCTGTGTGGGACTCGCACAGCTCCATATCGCTGCCTTCTTGCTCGAGTCAGCAATCCACTCTCCCGAGTTGCGATTCCGGTATTGCTCGCTTATGACTGCTACATCAATACGGTGCTCCTTATGGTCTGGTCCAGCAGCTGCTGGGCCATCTCGCAGTGGTTGAGGTTTAGTTGGATGATTTTCATCTATCCTTCATTTGCTGCATCGCCTTTTGGTACTGCGGCACCTCGAACTCGTCGTTTGGTGCTTCGGGTCCTTCACCCGGTGGCGCTTGCAAAGAATGCAACTTGGTTCGTCTTTGCAATCTTTGGCCTGGTGGTCGGCTCCTGCGCAATTGTAGCAGCACTTCGTGAAGTCTTGGCTGCTCTTACAATTAGGCGCGATGTGGCCAAATTCCATGCACTTGTAGCATCTTCGGGGAGTTGACTTGGGTCGTATTCTGCAATACCCCCACCCCAGGCGAATTCTTCCTTTCTCCAGGAGGGGCTTTGCTATAGCCGGTGGAACTTTCAGAGTCAGGGTCTGCGTGCTCCTATAGGCTGGTCTGATGGAGATGGCTGCGGCCTCGCAGATTTCCACCCCTGCCTGCGCTTTGAGTTCCGCTAGGACTTCCTCTTGGGTGGACACTTCGTCTATGTCCCTTACCTCCAAGATGACAGTTTCGGTAAGACTCCTTACTTCAACCGTGCTTCCTAGCGCTTCCTTGACTGCTGCCTGCATCTCGTGGGTTCTCGGGTCCGCCGATTTTTCCAGCATCAGCAACAGCTCTCCTTTTGCCGTGCGTCGCACCCCTTGCACCGATTGCCCTAGCTTTTTAAGACTTGGCTCTGTCTTGACCTTCCTTAGGATGTCTGCATATGAGACAGTGCTGGTGGCGGCGATGACTATTGCATCGCTGCGTGGCGGTCTTGGTCGTTGCTGCTGCTTTGGCTTTGGCCTTTGCCTAGCTACGACCTTCACCCACCCCACATCTCGATCCTTTGGGGCGTCCTCCGGTCCCTTGCGAGCTACGGCGTCCCTCATTTGGCCTTCTGCGGTTTCTTCTCCGTTTTTTTTTGACTTTTTGGGTCCATGTTTTGGCTTCTTCGGCCTTGGGGACGGGGACGGGGACGGGTGGGTGGTGTTCCTGGGCTCTGGCCGTGCCCTCTTTCCCGCCCTCTCCGTCACTGCCGGCTGTGTAACCTTGGCTACAGCCTGCTCCGCAGAGATCGCCTGCCAGCACGATTCCAACTCTCGCTGCAGATATTCGATCTCATCCACCAGATCCCTCATTGGGTTCGTGATGGACCTCTTTGGGAGCACCATCAGCTTCCTCAACTCTCTGGCCTTTTGGCCCAAGCTCGCCAAATGCGCCATGGCCCTCTCCTTCTGGTCTGCTTGCTCCTCTTGGGGCGCTGCAGCGTTGGAGGAGAGGATCTTGCGCGCTCCTCCACTGCTTCCGCCAGCTGGTTTGGCGATCGCGCCAGAGCATTTTTCCGGCGAAAGGGATTCTCCTCATCCCAGGCGAATGAGCTTGTCAGTGGAGTGCTGCAAGCCGCAGCTTGTTCCCGCTGATCGCTCATCTCCGATCTGGCCGTTGATCTGGCAACTCCGGTTGCTGTGGCCGCGCCCTCTATTGGCCAGACGCTGTCGTTTTCCCGCACTTAGCTCCGTGCCTTTAGTCAGCTGTTCTTCCGTCGTTATCCAACACCACTTGCGGTGTGCTTGGCCAATTTTGCCCAAAAACAAAAAGAAGGCAGCAACCAACAAGTGGCGCCAAGAATCACAGCGAAGAAGAATAGGAAAACAGGCACTTACCTGCTGTTCCTTCCCCCCCCTCTTCGGCCTAGGGCTCGACGGCGTCCCACTGGGATTTCGGCCAGTACTATTGGCCAGGTGGCCGCTTCTCTGCTTGCGGACTTGCGTTCCGCGCAGGTAAGTAACGCAGCACTACTATGGCTCGCGCTAACAACTCTTTGCCTCTTTCCAGGCTAACTTCCGACGTTTTCCACTGAATTATACGGAACGATTTAAAAACACGACCGCACTCACTAGAATACACACTCTCTCTGTGTGTGTGTGTGTGCGTCGGCAATTGTGGCCCTAATGTAGAGCGAGTGGCACTGGTCCGGCCACCAGCTGTGGGCAATGGCGGACAACGACACACCTACTCGAACGGCACAGGTCCGGCCGCCCAAGTGTAATGGATGTTTGTGTGTGTGTGCGTCGGCAATTGTGGCCCTAATGTAGAGCGAGTGGCACTGGTCCGGCCACCAGCTGTGGGCAATGGCGGACAACGACACACATAACTCGAACGGCACAGGTCCGGCCGCCCAAGTGTAATGGATGTGAGTGTGTGTGTGTGCGTCGGCAATTGTGGCCCTAATGTAGAGCGAGTGGCACTGGTCTGGCCACCAGCTGTGGGCAATGGCGGACAACGACACACCTACTCGAACGGCACAGGTCCGGCCGCCCAAGTGTAATGGATGTTTGTGTGTGTGTGTGTATTTCCATTCCAGGTACACATGGCACTCTGAATGCTTTGATGGCGGCAGCGTCCGTTGTTCATTTTTGTTGTGGCATGCGAGTGATATGCATTTGTCATTTAATCCAATGCAGTGGCAGAGATGTGTCCAATTAGTACACAGCGTTCCAGGATATCTGGTTGTCAAGATGGTACCTCATGTTGCGGGCGTAGGCCCTAATGTCATCCATGGAGTCGTCATCTGCCCACATCTCATCGTCATCATTTTCTTCATCCATTTCAGGATCCGTCTCTGGAATGGCGGCTGGCGTTGGCCCTAACGTTTTTTGTGGTGGCTCTGATCGTGGTGGTTTCTTTGACCGCCTGGCTGCTGGAGCTGGGGCAACCACTGTTGCTGCTGCCATTGTTGGTGGATTTTCCGATGTTTCTGGAACTGCTGGAGTTGCCGTCACTGCCTGGGATTGGATGAGCGAGGTGAGTAGTGACATCATCACTTCCAGCCTCTTTTCCAATCGCGTCATCCTCTGCGTATTCTCCAACAGTGCCTGGCTGCAGGATCCCTCCAAAGATTGGCGTTTCGGCTGCATCTTCTGCCGGGAGCGGTTGTTGGCAAGCTGCTGCTGCTGCTGCTGTCGCTGTTGTTGTTCGCGCTGCGGCTGCTGTTGCAGCTGCTGTAGCTGCTGCTGTTGTGGTGCCTGGGAACGGCTCAATGGCTGCTCTGGACGTCGTCGCCCAGTGCGTGGGCCAGAGGCAGCAGGCGTCTGTTTTTTTGTCTGTATTGGCTGCTGCTGCTTCTGCTGATGTTGTTGTCCTCTTCGTCGCCCAGGAGAGGAGACATTGAGTGGCGTCCATGCTGCCTGCTGCTGCTGCTGTCCGCGCCAGGGATTGGCTGGCGTTTGAGCTGGCTGTTGCTGCTGCTGCTGTCGGCGCCCTGGATGTGCTGGTGTTGTTTTTGCTGGTGGCTGCTGCTCTGGCAATGGCTGCAGAAGCGAGCTGCGCTTGCGACGCAACTCCTGCATGGCCACTCGGTGCGACAGAAGGCGGCCCCTTGCTGCCTTGAATGCCGGACATCCCTTGTAGGCGCTGATGTGGGCGCCCTGGCAATTGGCGCATTTAGGGGCGTCTGCCCTTGGCTTGTCACATGCCGTGGACGCGTGGGCACCCGCACACTTCATACAGACGAATGAACGCCAGCAGTAGGTGCGGGTGTGCCCAAAAGCCTGACATCTGTGGCACTGGGCTGGGTCCACCGGCTTGGCCTGCCTCTCAACGATCACTAACTGGTTGCCCAGCTGGGTTAATTGGAGGACATCGTGGTGGCTTTCATCCGGCTTGGGGGCTATCTCCAACTCGAACTGGTCGAGTGGCTGTCCATCGGATCTCGCTTTAATGGCTGTAATAAATTTAACTGAATAGCCCAGTTCGGCCATCTGATTTGTTATTAGTTGGGTGCTTGTGGAGTGATGGAGATCTCGCACGACGATCCGTAGCCCACGGTCACTCTTGTGCTGGTGTGTGTAGTGGCCAGTCATCGCCTCGTTGCCGCCGCCATCGCCCAGGATTGCCATGATGGCATCTCTGGTAGCCGTGTCGCGGGCCTGGATACGGACACCATTGCGGCTGATGAGCTTGGTGTGATAGCTACTGTTGCCCACCCTC
Source organism: Drosophila miranda (assembly GCF_003369915.1). NCBI lineage: Eukaryota > Metazoa > Arthropoda > Insecta > Diptera > Drosophilidae > Drosophila > Drosophila miranda. The sequence goes on from NW_022881625.1 coordinate 592,791, forward strand.
GGGTCATTCTGCAGCTTGTCCAGAATGGGCATAATGTCGGGGACAGCTGGCAGAATGATGGGGGGGGGGAATAATTGTCGTTGGTTGGTGCTGTCGCTGCAGCATCCGAATTTGTCTGGCATTGGGCATACTCAGGGAGGGCAGCTGGAGCAGCCCAACGCCGCCGCCGCTGCTGCTGCTGTGGGTTCCTGTGCCGCAACTACTAGTTGCATTTGCAGGTGAGTGAGGTAGAGCTAGTGGAGCATTGGCAGTGGCAGGGGCAGGGGCAGGGGCGGGGGCAGGGGCAGGAGCATTTTGTGTAATTGTCCGCTGATGTTGTTGCTGGTTTGATTGTTGGTGATGATGGGGATGGTTTTGAATTTGGGGGATATGGGATTTGCTTGCCTGTTGGTTACTTTCCCGGAGTCGTCGTTTGGCCGATGCATGATTGGCATCCAAATTGTCGTCGTCATCGTCGTCATCAAACTCAACAACCATAACATCACTGTCATCATCATCGTCATCATCATCCACCTCGGCGCGGACGCGCTTCAGTGGCGAACGGGCCGCTGCAGCAGAGGTGGATGGGATATCATCGGTATTGGCTGTGTTTGTTGCCGTTGGCTGATGTTGTTGTTGTTGATGTGTTTGCTGCTGCTGCTGATGTTCCTCTGGCGGCGGTGGTGGGGGGGGGTCCGCCTGTTAACATTGCTGTTAGCAGGCATCGTCGTCTGGCTGCCGACGTAATTGTAGTTGTCGTTTTTGTGTTTGATGTCGCTGTTTGTGTGCTGATGTATGTCATCATTGTTATACCCGATACTCAAAATGAGTATTGGGGTATATTAGATTTGTGGTAAAAGTGGATGTGTGTAACGTCCAGAAGGAATCGTTCCCGACCCCATAAAGTATATATATTCTTGATCAGCATCAATAGCCGAGTCGATTGAGCCCTGTCTGTCTGTCCGTCTGTCCGTCCGTCCGTCCGTCCGTCCGTCCCCTTCAGCGCCTAGTGCTCAAAGACTATAAGAGCTAGAGCAACGATGTTTTGGATCCAGACATCTGTGATATGTCACTGCTACAAAAATATTTCAAAACTTTGCCCCGCCCACTTCCGCTCCCACAAAGGACGAAAATCTGTGGCATCCACATTTTTAAAGATACGATAAAACCAAAAATGCAGAATCGTAGAGGATGACTATATGTTCTAGAGTGTAAAATCTTAACCAGATCGTATAATTATTATAGCCAGAATCAAGAAAACAATTTCATTCTTTCTCGCTCTGTCTCTCTCTAACACACAGGTTTCATGGTCGGCTTTGCCAATTGCAAAATATGAGTTCAAGGATCTCAGAACCTATAAGAGCCAGAGCAACCAAATTTGGTATCCACACTCCTGTGATATCTGACCTTGACCGTTTTGTGTCCAAATTTCGCCACACCTCCTTCCGCCCCCGCAAAGGACGAAAATCTGGGGCATCCACAAATCTCAGAGACTATTAAGGCTAGAGTAACCAAATTTGGTATCCGCACTTCTGTTAGATCTCACTATAAAACGTATTTCTCAGAATTTCGCCCCACCCCCTTCCGCCCCCACAAAGAACGAAAATCTGTTGCATCCACAATATTGCACATTCGAGAAAACTAAAAACGCAGAATCATAGATAATGACTATATCTATCAGATTGCTGAATCTGGATCAGATCGGATCATTTTTGTAGCCAAAAGCAAGAAATCAATTTGCAGTGGCCACGCAGCGCCCGACGTCACGCTCAGACTGATTTTCTGTCTCTCTCGCACGCACTCTTTGTCGTGTGGTTCAATATTAGCGGCGTCTGCCGCAGGAGAGCCATACTGACTTAGTATCGGGTATAACTGTAGAGTTGCGGTGTACGCAGCAACTCACAACGTTCCCCCTCGTTGTATTTGTGGTTGTGGTTGTGGTATTGGCTGTGTGCATTGCATTTGGAACCGAGTTCGAACTCGCTCCCGAACGGGCACTCGAACACGAATCTTTTGTTGGCTGCTGTTCGTGCAGAGGCTGCTCGAGTGCCCTCTCGTACTGTCGCTGGTACGAGGTCGTTACCCGCTCTCTCTTTGCGCCTTCTCTCGCTCCTTGCTGTTTCCGGCTCTCTCCACACGATGCATCGGCATACGGTGCATCGATACGTGTCTGTGTGTGTTGGAGTGTGGGAAGCGGAATTATTGGCGCGCTTGGTACCGCTTGGCTTGGCTTGGCTTGACATTGCGGGGCTTTGGCTGACGCCGCTGCCGCTGCCGACGCCGCCAATGCCTCAAGCCGGCGACTACCGCTGCTGCTGCTGATGGTCTGCTGCTGCTGCTGATGGTCTGCTGCTGCTGCTGATGGTCTGCTGCTGCTGGGTATGGACCGCCTCCACCCAGTCGCCGATCTGGAACTGCTCCTGGCTGGTGAGATTGGGAATGGCCGCCCAGCTGTTGGGGCAGGGCAGGTCGGGGTCGGGGATGGGGCTTGTGGCCGGAGTGGCCGTGATGGTGGTGTCGGCATTTGTGGTCCTCACATACCCGGTAATGGTGGCTGGAGCCAGTCCAGGAATTGGAGGAAGTGCCTCCAACCAGGTGGTCGGTGGATTGGCGTCTCAGTATCGCTGCGTTTGCCACGGTGCCGGTCGCACCGCTGTCGGCGCTGGCTTCGCCGTCGGCGGCGCTGTCGGAGCTGGCAGTGGAAATGGCTGATTTGGGGCAATCCCTGGCTGTGACGCCGTGTGGTCCTCGTCGTCGTCGTCCTCTTCTGGCAGTGGATCCGCGTGGCATAGCTGCGCTGGATTGGCTTTGGTTGGATTTGGTAATACATTTTTCGACCGACGCGAGTGGAGTTTTTGTCAAGCCAAATTATTCACACAGTTTTTTATTGGATTTTTTTCAATATATACCCGCTTTTGGTTGAGGGCTCCCAGTGCTCCAACAGGGAGGGGCTGAGAGGCTGGGGTGTGAGCCGCCAGCAACCAAGCGTGTTGCTTTATTAATATTTATTTTTTTTTTTTTTTTTGGGCAGTATATGTCTTAATTTAATTTATGTACATTTTTGTGTTTGTTTTACAAATCAACTTTAAACGACACTTCAAACACACTAGTACATTTGATGGCACAATAAACTTTACAAACATATAATACTGCAGCAACGAAACACTTGTAACCTCGAAATAGGCCCGCAGCCAGCAGGGTGGGGGGGGGGGGGGGGGGGAAGGGAAAATGGAAAAAGAGATACACAAAATATTCGGCACTTTGACGGAGGGACTAAACTAAACCTCGAACACGTCTCGACTCCACAACGTTCACGACACGACTTTCCATTTGGACAGAGACCCAGACTCGAGACCACTCCACGATCGGGGCAAAAGGCTCCAAAAGTACGAATTGTCAAGAGGGGGGAGGGGGACTCGTCAAGTGTGTGTAATAGTGTGTCAAGTGTGTGTGTGTGTGTGTGTGGTGTGAGTCAAGAAAGTAAAGTGGGGCCTCGCTCGAAAGTATGCTGTCTCTTCCCTTTGTAATTCTCCCTAACTTAAAAATTTGATTTGCAATCCCCTGTGAGTTCGTCAACTTGATGTTTTGTTGGCTGTGATGCGGTATGTGGTCTTCAGTCCCCTCTACTACCCTTGCCGCCTGCTGAGGGCAGACGACTAGGAATGTAGCATGTACATGTGGGCGGGCAGTTTATAGGGGGCGTAGTTGATTTATGCGAAGACTAGCATTTTTGGCTCAATTTAGGCCGTAGTGATGGTGGTGTGGCGGCAACTGATGCTGATTTGAAAGTCGATTTGAAACCGATAATCAATTGTCAGCACCGTTGCCGCCGAAGATTTTTATCACAGATTGTAATAATTTTGTAGTGGGGTGTCGGAGAACCGCACTAATTACGAAAATAACAAGGGGGGGGGGGGGAGGAAAAGGTTTAAAGAAATGAGATCGAAAATTCAGAAAGTGCGGTGTTGCAACACGTAGTCAATTGAGGAACAGATAAAGAGAAAAAGGTAAACAATGCAGGTGCTTTGCGTGGAAAATAAAAAAAAGAGACAAGCACTTGCAGAAATAACAATAATGATAAGTAGTAGACTGGAGTGAAGACGACGGAAAAACAGGTAATAAAAGAGATACTACACTGGAACAAAGACGAGACAAAACAGGTACAATTGATTTACGTTTACAATATTACAATAAACATAACAATTTAAAATAATGTCTATATCTTTTTCTATAATTACAGGGAAGACAAGAAACAGCGGAGCATCGGCCGGCATAGTAAAACACAATGCTTGTAAAGACATTGCGTTGCATACCGGCCGACACCGTCGTCCCCCCTGGTCGTCGAAATTGCGTCATCCGAAGTCGTCAGAAGTAGGTGCAATTAGCACCTCCTCGTCGTCGTTGTGGCTGTGGCTGCCCTCTTGGAGAACCAGTGGCACTGGTCCGGCCACCAGCTGGGAGCCAGGAGTAGACGGCACACATATTACTGTGGCGACACGGGTCCGGCCGCCAAAGTGAAATGGATGTGAGTGTGTGTGTGCGTCGGCAATTGTGGCCCTAATGTAGAGCGAGTGGCACTGGTCCGGCCACCAGCTGTGGGCAATGGCGGACAACGACACACATAACTCGAACGGCACAGGTCCGGTAACAACGCACACACACACGACCGGATCGAACCTGGTGCGAGTCGAACCTGGTTCGAGCTCGAGCAGCGGGTCGATCCGGGCCAATGCTGGCCTGCACAAATGCCGTCAATCCCACCAACACCAAAACGACGCCGCGCCCTCATCGACAGTGGGAGTGACGATGAGGGTGAGGGTGAGAGGAAGCAGGCCAGACGACGGGGCCGCCATCACCAGCAGCGGCAGCAGCGGCCGCCAATTGGGAAGCCGAAGAAGAAAAGGCAGACACTGGAGGAGCTAGAGGCTATTGTCCGGGAGCAGTTGAGGCAGCACGAGCTGCGGCAGCAACAACAGAGGCAGCAGAAACGGACAACAAATACAGCCAACACCAACACAGTTGCCGCTCCTGCCACTATGCCGCAATCTGCACAGCGAACACATGCCCCTGTTTTTTTTTTTTTTTTTGGTTGGCTCAGGGCACTTTAGAGTGACCTGAAGCTTTCTTTATTAATGTTCTTATTACTCAATAGTAACATATAACATTATTTATGGAAACATTTAACATTTAGGTATTTTTTTTAACATTACGGTAACATTGATAAAAAGATACCGAAAAATACTAGACAGTTATCAATTTGCTCTTGTAAACAAAAGTTAAGTTAAGATCGGCTTGTGTTTTCTTTTTTCTGGCTTAGACATAAAAATTTTGTGACGCCGCTCCTGGACCCCTCATCCGGTGCGAAACGGAGGTATGGACGACAGGGAGACCTCCAAGCATCGGCAACGCAAGCGCGGCATCGCCTCGTCCCTCTTTTCCTGGACGAATCCAACCGATGCAACTCTAAGAAGAACGGCGGCGCATATGCTTCATTCTGTTGATGATATGAAACTCCTGGCTGATTTTAATATTATTTTATTTTCAGGTTTATGTTTTGTAGGTTTGGTGATCAAGTGTCAGGAATCCAGTTAGGTAATTTGTGTTGTTATATTTATTGGATTTTTAACCTTTGTTTTGACTGATTTTAATTATTTTCTATTTACAGGTTCGATTGGTCCATTGGAGGTTTGCGTTGAGTTTGGTAAGTAAGTCTATTTGTGCTTTTCCTTTGGTTAATTTTAGCTACATTTTATTTGCAGGCTAAATTAATTTATTTAGAGGTTTGCGTTGAATTTGGTAAGTCAGTTTATTTCTGTTTTGGCTGGTTTTGATTGTATTTTATTTGCAGGTTTTGATTGGTTTGTTTGGAAGCTAGCGTGGTAAGTAAATTAATTTGTGTTTTGACTGATTTTAATTGTATTTTATTTGCAGGTTCAATTGTTATATTTGGAGGTTTGCGTTGTATTTGGTAAGCGAGTCTATTTATGTTTTGGCTGATTTTCATTGTGTTTTATTTGCAGGTTTTGATTGGTTTGTTTGGAAGCTAGCGTGGTAAGTAAATTAATTTGTGTTTTGACTGATTTTAATTGTATTTTATTTGCAGGTTCAATTGGTTTATTTGGAGGTTTGCGTTGAATTTGGTAAGCGAGTCTATATCTGTTTTGGCTGATTTTGATTGTATTTTATTTGCAGGTTTGATTGGTTTGTTGGAGGCTAGCGTGGTAAGTAAAGATAAAGAGAAAAAGGTAAACAATGCAGGTGCTTTGCGTGGAAAATAAGAGGAAATACACTAAATGAAAAGAGACAAGCACTTGCAGAAATAACAATACAGATAAGTAGTAGACTGGAGTGAAGACGACGGAAAAACAGGTAATAAAAGAGATACTACACTGGAACAAAGACGAGACAAAACAGGTACAATTGATTTACGTATACATATTACAATAAACATAACAATTTAAAATAATGTCTATATCTTTTTCTATAATTACAGGGAAGACAAGAAACAGCGGAGCATCGGCCGGCATAGCAAAACACAATGCTTGTAAAGACATTGCGTTGCATACCGGCCGACCCCGTCGTCCCCCCTGGTCGTCGAAATTGGCGTCATCCGAAGTCGTCAGAAGTAGGTGCAATTAGCACCTCTTCGTCGTCGTTGTGGCTGTGGCTGCCCTCTTGGAGAACCAGTGGCACTGGTCCGGCCACCAGCTGGGAGCCAGGAGTAGACGGCACACATATTACTGTGGCGACACGGGTCCGGCCGCCAAAGTGAAATGGATGTGAGTGTGTGTGTGCGTCGGCAATTGTGGCCCTAATGTAGAGCGAGTGGCACTGGTCCGGCCACCAGCTTTGGGCAATGGCGGACAACGACACACATAACTCGAACGGCACAGGTCCGGCCGCCCAAGTGTAATGGATGTGAGTGTGTGTGTGCGTCGGCAATTGTGGCCCTAATGTAGAGCGAGTGGCACTGGTCCGGCCACCAGCTGTGGGCAATGGCGGACAACGACACACATAACTCGAACGGCACAGGTCCGGCCGCCCAAGTGTAATGGGTGTTTGTGTGTGTGTGCGTCGGCAATTGTGGCCCTAATGTAGAGCGAGTGGCACTGGTCCGGCCACCAGCTGTGGGCAATGGCGGACAACGACACACATAACTCGAACGGCACAGGTCCGGCCGCCCAAGTGTAATGGGTGTTTGTGTGTGTGTGTCTGAATGGCTGGCGGTAGGTATTTTGAGAGCCCTTTTTTTTCGTATGTGTGGCTGATGGATTTTTTTCCTTTTCCAGGACCATAGGGCACTCTGAATGCCATGGCCATGCCAACACGAAAAACGGCCAAAACACATGAAATCCACACTTACCTGCCAATCACCAGACAGAGCTGCCCAGCAGGAAGCTGCCTCGCCATCAACACTGACAATTCCTGCCAAAGGGAAGGAAAAGGAGGCCCTTTCTGATGACGCTGCCGCCTGACCATGGCCGTGACGTCACGCCACTCCAAACATACAGCTGCCATTTCCAACGACGACGCAGATGCTGGCGCCTGTTGCGCTCCACTGGGTCGCACCCGTCTCTCATGCCAATTATGTGAGGGCGGGATGGCCTGGTGTTGAGCCGGCGGACGCCAGCAAATCCTGCAAAAGAAGAAGAAGAATCAGGAGAGAGGCTGCCAATAAACACATATACTCACCTGCAAACGCCTCTGACGCCAACACAAACCAGACAAGGGTCGCCAGCAACAGCATCCAAACGACGACAAGTACCTGCAAATAAACACAAATTAAAATCACACGCCAAAGCAAACACCTCCTCAACTGGGTGGCCGGACCACCAGCCACTCAAAACGCCGTTACAAATTGACGACGAACGTGGCCGAGGAGGCCAGGCCAATTCTACTGACAACGCATCCTGGGTGGCCG